>NW_021189676.1:0-2579 GCF_002162155.2 Triticum dicoccoides | reverse complement strand
GCCTAGATGGGCCAAGGGCACCAGCCCCTATAGGCCCATGCGCCTAGGGTTTCCACCATGGAAGAGTCCATGTGGTGGAAGGCACCCCTAGGTGCCTTGGGGGGGAGGGAAACCTCCCCTTGGCCGCCGCCCCCCCTAGTAGATCTCATCTACTAGGGCCGGCGCCCCCCCTGGCACCCCTATATATAGTGGGGGGGAGAGGAGGGATTTCACACCAGCCCCTGGCGCCTCCATCTCCCCCCGTTACGTCTCTCCCTCGTAGTCTCGGCGAAGCCCTGCTGCTGTGACGCCCTGCATCCACCACCACGCCGTCGTGCTGCTGGATCTTCATCAACCTCTCCTCCCCCCTTGCTGGATCAAGAAGGAGGAGACGTCTCCCGTCCCGTACGTGTGTTGAACGCGGAGGTGCCGTCCGTTCGGCGCTGGTCATCGGTGATTTGGATCACGTCGAGTACGACTACATCATCACCGTTCTTTTGAACGCTTCCGTGCACGATCTACAAAGGTATGTAGATGCATCTAATCACTCATTGCTAGATGAACTCCTAGATGATCTTGGTGAAACGAGTAGGAAATTTTTTGTTTTCTGCAACGTTCCCCAACAGTGGCATCATGAGCTAGGTCTATGCGTAGTTCTTCTTGCGCGAGTAGAACACAATTTGTTGTGGGCGTAGATTTGTCAACTTTCTTGCCGTTACTAGTCCTTTCTTGCTTCAGCGGTATTGTGGGATGAAGCGGCCCGGACCAACCTTACACGTACGCTTACGTGAGACCGGTTCCACCGACTAACATGCACTAGTTGCATAAGGTGGCTGGCCGGTGTCTGTCTCTCCTACTTTAGTTGGAGCAGAATCGATGAACAGGGTCCTTATGAAGGGTAAATAGAAGTTGACAAATCACGTTGTGGCTTTAACGTAGGTAAGAAAACGTTCTTGCTAGAACCCTAATTCAGCCACGTAAAACTTGCAACAACAATTAGAGGACGTCTAACTTGTTTTTGCAGCAAGTGGTTTGTGCTATGATATGGCCAAAGTTGTGATGAATGATGAATGATCTATATGTGATGTATGAGATGTTCATGCTATTGTAATAGGAATCACGACTTGCATGTCGATGAGTATGATAACCGGCAGGAGCCATAGGAGTTGTCTTTATTCTTTTATATGACCTGCGTGTCATCAAGAAACGCCATGTAAATTACTTTACTTTATTGCTAAACGCGTTAGCCATAGTAGTAGAAGTAATAGTTGGCGAGCAACTTCATGGAGACACGATGATGGAGATCATGATGATGGAGATCATGGTGTCAAGCCGGTGACAAGATGATCATGGAGCCCCAAGATGGAGATCAAAGGAGCTATGTGATATTGGCCATATCATGTCACGTTTATTATTTGATTGCATGTGATGTTTATCATGTTTTGCATCTTGTTTACTTAGAATGACGGTAGTAAATAAGATGATCCCTCACAATAATTTCAAGAAGTGTTCCCCCTAACTGTGCACCGTTGCGACAGTTCGCTGTTTCAAAACACCACGTGATGATCGGGTGTTTTATTCAGACGTTCACATACAACGGGTGTAAGACAGATTTACACATGCAAACACTTAGGTTGACTTGACGAGCCTAGCATGTACAGACATGGCCTCGGAACACAGAAGACCGAAAGGTCGAGCATGAGTCGTATAGTAGATACGATCAACATGAAGATGTTCACCGATGTTGACTAGTCCGTCTCACGTGATGATCGGACACGGTCTAGTTAACTCGGATCATGTAATACTTAGATGACTGGAGGGATGTCTAATCTAAGTGGGAGTTCATTAATAATTTGATTAGTTGAACTTAATTATCATGAACTTAGTCTAAATATTTTACAATATGTCTTGTTGATTAAATGGCCAACATAGTCCTCAACTTCAACGCGTTCCTAGAGAAAACCAAGCTGAAAGACGATGGCAGCAACTATACGGACTGGGTCCGGAACCTGAGGATCATCCTCATAGCTGCCAACAAAGATTATGTCCTACAAGCACCACTTGGTGACGCACCCGTTCTCCCTGCAGAACAAGATGTTATGAACGCTTGGCAGGCACGTTCTGATGACTACTCCCTCGTTCAGTGCGGCATGCTTTACAGCCTAGAGCCGGGGCTCCAAAAGCGTTTTGAGAGACATGGAGCATATGAGATGTTCGAAGAGCTGAAAATGGTTTTCCAAGCTCATGCCCGGGTCGAGAGATATGAAGTCTCCGACAAATTCTTCAGCTGTAAGATGGAGGAAAACAGTTCTGTCAGTGAGCACATACTCACTATGTCTGGGTTGCATAACCGCTTGACTCAGCTGGGAGTTAATCTCCCGGATGATGCGGTCATTGACAGAATCCTCCAGTCGCTTCCACCAAGCTACAAGAGCTTTGTGATGAACTTCAATATGCAGGGGATGGAAAAGACCATTCCTGAAGTATTTACTATGCTGAAATCAGCAGAGGTAGAAGTCAGGAAGGAACATCAAGTGTTGATGGTCAATAAAACCACTAAGTTCAAGAAAGGCAAGGGTAAAAAGAACTTCAAGAAGGAC
>NW_021189675.1:0-1571 GCF_002162155.2 Triticum dicoccoides | reverse complement strand
AGGAGGTGGAGAGAATGAAGTGGGGAGAAAGTGAGTGTGTTGGTAGGAGAGGCTGTCCCAAATATCTTGTTGCTGCCCACTTACTAATGGCGCACCTCTTGCATGGTGCGCCATTAGTAGTTACAACTACTAATGGCGCACTTAAGCAGGATGCGCCATTAGTATGTTTGGATAGGCGCACTAGTTCAAAAAAAAATTCTATACTAATGGCGCACCCACTGCCTGGTGCGCCATTAATAGTTACAACTACTAATGGCGCACTTGGGCAGGATGCGCCATTAGTATGTTTGGATAGGCGCACTAGTTCAAAAAAAAATTCTATACTAATGGCGCACCTGCTGCCTGGTGCGCCATTAGTAGTTACAACTACTAATGGCGCACTTTGCCCGGATGCGCCATTAGTATGTTTGGACAGGCGCACTAGTGAAAAAAAATTGATACTAATGGCGCACCCGTAGCATGGTGCGCCATTAGTAGTTTAAACTCTAATGGCGCATCAGATTGTGGTGCGCCATTAGTATATACTAATGGCGCACCATCTTTCTGGTGCGCCATTAGTGTCAATCCCATCTATAGCCCTTTTCCTAGTAGTGTGAAGACGGAGCATGGGTATACTTTCAACGTCAAATTATATAATGAAGACACATACACCTATTTTGAATGCAAAACTTGGCAAGCACTATGCAAGGCTTATGCATTTGAGCCTGGTATGGTTGTCACCTTTGATATTCGTCCGGAAGATGATATTGAAGGTAATATAGACATCTTGGTCGATGTGCAAACTCCTCCAGTTCTACCATTATGTGAGTTTTTCTCAACCATGCATGCATATGTTTATGTCTTTGATACAGTTTATTCAAAAATAGTTGACAACTAATTTGTATTGTCAGCTTATTTCGGTTCAAGCAAACATGTCAGGCGCTTGGTAGACATGACCTACTACTGCCCCGGGGCTTAACTAAACTGCAAGGAGATAAGTCATTATGTTTCATGGCTTAAGGATCTTAATACTGTCAAGACAAAAAAAATTCCTGAACTTAGAAATGTTAGTACTCAAAACGTGCGACCAATGGTGATCGTATTGAACTACGGTCACATCTATAATCGAAAGATGGTAAGATTTTAACTATTTGTCCTTAATGAAGGAAATATGCCCTAGAGGCAATAATAAAGTTAATATTTATTTCCTTATATCATGATAAAAGTTTATTATTCATGCTAGAATTGTATTAACCGGAAACATAATACATGTGTGAATACATAGACAAACAGAGTGTCACTAGTATGCCTCTACTAGACTAGCTTGTTAATCAAATATGGTTATGTTTCCTAACCATGGACAAAGAGTTGTCATTTGATTAACATGATCACATCATTAGTTGAATGATCTGATTGACATGACCCATTCCATTAGCTTAGCACCCGATCGTTTAGTATGTTGCTATTGCTTTCTTCATGACTTATACATGTTCCTATGACTATGAGATTATGCAACTCCCGTTTGCCAGAGGAACACTTTGTGTGCTACCAAACGTCACAACGTAACTGGGTGATTATAAAGGAGCTCTACA
>NW_021189674.1:0-1016 GCF_002162155.2 Triticum dicoccoides | reverse complement strand
TCACAACGTAACTGGGTGACTATAAAGGTGCATTACAGGTATCTCCGAAAGTATCTGTTGGGTTGACACGGATCGAGACTGGGATTTGTCACTCCGTATGACGGAGAGGTATCTCTGGGCCCACTCGGTAATGCATCATCATAATGAGCTCAATGTGACCAAGGTGTTGGACACGGGATCATGCATTACGGTACGAGTAAAGTGACTTGCCGGTAACGAGACTGAACAAGGTATTGGGATACCGACGATCGAGTCTCGGGCAAGTAACGTACCGATTGACAAAGGGAATTGCATACAGGGTTTGATCGAATCCTCGACATAGTGGTTCATCCGATGACAACATCGAGGAGCATGTGGGAGCCGTCATGGGTATCCAGATCCCGCTGTTGGTTATTGACTGAGAGCGTCTCGGTCATGTCTGCATGTCTCCCGAACCCGTAGGGTCTACACACTTAAGGTTCGGTGACGCTAGGGTTATTAGGAAGACTAGTATGTGACTACCGAATGTTGTTCGGAGTTCCGGATGGGATCCTGGACGTCACGAGGAGATCCGGAAGGGTCCGGAGGTAAAGATTTATATATGGGAAGTTGTCAAACGGACACCGGGAAGTTTCGGGGTCATACCGGTATTGTACCGGGGCCACCGGAAGGGTTCCGGGGGTCCACCGGGAGGGGCCACCCCTCCCGGGGGGCCACATGGGCTGCGTGGGGCAGGGAGCTAGCCCCTGGTGGGCTGGCCGCACCCCCCTCCCTTGGGCCCATGCGCCTAGGGTTGAAGGGGAACCCTAGAGGGGGCGCCCCCCTTGGCTTGGGGGGCAAGCCACCCTCTCCCCTCTCCCCTAGGCCGCCGCACCCCCCCTAGATGGGTTCTAGGGGGCCGGCCCCCTTCTCCCTTCCCCCTATAAATAGAGGGGTGAGGGGAGGGCAGCCACACCACCCTCCAAGGCGCAGCCCTCCCCTCCCCAACACCTCTCCTCCTCCGTTGTGTGCTTGGCGAAGCCCTGTCGGAGTACTGC
>NW_021189673.1:0-817 GCF_002162155.2 Triticum dicoccoides | reverse complement strand
TGCTAGTTACACATGGCAAGAACGAAGGCATAGCATGCATGGAACACTAACGGTAGCATCGGCGAAATCGCAAACAAGTTGACGATCTGCCCAGATTAACAACGAAGCAAAAGTTGAGCTCGATTGAGTCAACCTAGAGCACTCCACAAATGCCAACAAAGACATGGATGGATAGAGCATAACTTAAATATCAAAACTCCCTTACTGATCATCCTCAAAAGAGGCACGGATCGCTAGGAAACAAGCTGGACATATAGCATCATGAACTAAAATATCCCAGACTTAGCGAAAATCACTAAGTCCCTGAAATCTGCAATCTCAGGTACCTCTCTTCGCAAGCTTGCACAAGAACACACACACATCCTAAAAATGCATGGGTGGCACCTCTGGAAAGAAGACAAAATGCTTCACAATACATCCCAAAGGGGCACAGGCATATCATGCACGGATTAAATATAGCAAAAATGACAAAAGTGCATGATGAACTAATGGATCTGCAATTTAACTCACGAAGCCTCCTTCTAACAGCATTTTGGGTACCAAGATGACCTCAAATGCAAATGATGCAATGGAATGAAATGATGTACATGTCGAGGCGAAGATTTTGATATATCATATGCCCAAAACGGAGCTACGGTTGCGGAGATACGAGCAGTCAAAGAATGCATAAAAATTAGAGGGAGAGGGAAAAAGTCAACCCTCGGTTTAGATCTCAGATCTAGGGTTCGGGCACTGTAGCAGCCGGGTCGGGGCGCGCCTCCCGAGGCGATGCCGGCGAAGGCGGGGACGACGGCCGGCGGGGCGGCGTCCGGTGGCC
>NW_021189672.1:0-1055 GCF_002162155.2 Triticum dicoccoides | reverse complement strand
GGCAGGCCCGGTTGATGTGCTTGAAATCAATGCACATTCGGAGCGACTTGTCCTTCTTAGGAACCATGACGACATTAGCGAGCCACTCGGAGTGGTATATCTCTCGGATAAATCCTGCCGCCAACAGTCGAGCCACTTCTTCGCCAATGGCTTTTCTCTTCTGGACGGCGGACCGCCGAAGATGCTCTTTGACTGGTTTTGCAGATGAGTCGACTCTTAGGCGATGCTCAGCCAGTCCCCTGGGAACACCTGGCATGTCAGCGGGCTTCCATGCAAAAATGTCCCAGTTCTCACGGAGGAACTGGATGAGCGCTTCTTCCTATTTTGGGTCGAGTGTCGTGGAGATGCGGGTCGGAGCTGCTTCGGGGTCGGTCGGGTGAATGTGAACAGGCTTCGTCTCACCGGACGACTGGAATGCAGACTCTGTGGTGGGCTTCTTGGATTGCAGCAAGTCACTCGGATCTGCGTTTTGCTTGTATTCTTCGAACTCGACTGCTGTCACCTGGGAATCGGCAATCTTGGAGCCCTTCTGAAAGCACTCTTCTGCCTTTTTCCTATCACCGGTGACAGTGATCACTCCTTTGGGACCGGGCATCTTCAATTTGAGGTATACGTAGCATGGTCGAGCCATGAACCGCGCGTAAGCTGGTCTCCCCAAAATGGCATGATATGCACTCTGAAAATCCACGACCTCAAACGTCAACTTTTCTTTGCGAAAATGCTTTGAATCGCCAAACACCACGTCCAAAGCTATCTGGCCGAGTGACTCGGCCTTCTTTCCTGGTATAACTCCATGAAAGCTCATGTTACTAGTGCTCAGTCGGGACATCGGAATGCCCATACCTTTCAATGTGTCTGCATACAATAAGTTCAGCCCACTTCCACCATCCATCAGCACCTTTGTCAGTCGAGTGCCTTCGACAACTGGATCGACCACCAAAGCTTGCCTCCCAGGGGTGGCAATATGAGTCGGGTGATCAGATTGGTCGAATGTGATGGGTGTTTGAGACCACTTCAGATAATTTGCTTTTGCGGGGGCAACCATGTTCACCTCT
>NW_021189671.1:0-1523 GCF_002162155.2 Triticum dicoccoides | reverse complement strand
CGCGGCTCTCGGGCACCGGCGAACTCTGCCGCCCCGTTTGAACATTTGAACCTGACGAGTGGGACCCCACCGTCAGCCTCTCTGCCCTTTCTATCGAACCGTTTTCTGGAAGCGCCTTCGGGCAAATACGTCTTTCCTCTGGGCTGGCGTAGTCGCTACCGAAGCGCTTTCTGTTTTTATAAGCTAGCCCCTGGAAATCTTCTGTTTCATTACAGATGAGTCCCTGGACAAAAACCCTTATAACTTTTAAACAGAAAAGTATTTTTGATTGATTCTTCTTCTGTTATCTTTAAAATTTTGTCTAGTTTTTTATCAGATTTATTTGAAAATTATTTGAAGAACTTTCTGTGCACTCCTTGGTATTTACGATAGCGCATATATTTTCTTTATACCATAGATACCGAAGGAGGTGACGGAGCCGCGAACTTCACCGAGCTAGGCTCCGACTACTCCGAACCAGGCAAGCATGTTTGAACTTTTGATATGATGAGTGTCTTGGCATGTTCTGCATTTAGCTAGTTTCATGGCATGTTGATGAGCATACCGATGAACGTCATTTTATGCAATGTTGAGGTAAGTGAGTTCGATGATCCATAAGTGGATGAATGTGAGTAAGAATGGCCATGTGTTGGCATGAGGATGGGTAAGATGGCAGTGTTGTAGCATGCCAGGCTTATGCCAGACTACGTGACTTCAATGTCAGCTCGTATCACACCAGTTCCTTTCATTCCGCCTTCCCTGTACTACCACACGTTTTCCGCAAGGAATATGGTTTAGTAAGTTGTAAACCGCTTTCCTGGTACACACCAAAAGGAGAGGCCGGGATGATGGTTCCATGGCCCTGGATTAAAGCCAGTCATCCAGTCAGGGGGCATGGGTGTTTCCGGTTGGGACCGAGAGGGGGGCACCCCTTAGAGCGCGCATATATAAATTTGATCCCATGCTATTCGAGATTGTGATCTCCCCGTCTCAAAAGTTTTTCTTGGACGGTGTCTAGGGTGATTCCTAGCATCGAGAGGTAGGATGGGTGTGTACTGGTTAGTTGTGTTTTCTTCTGAAATACCGTAAACGGAACTAGTCCTTCGTGACTACGGAACTCCGTTGGCTGTGGGAATAATTTTGTACAAACTCTGCAGAGTCATATATTCCTCCAAATCATCTATTCCATGTCCAAATTCATATTATCTTGTCCTAACAGTGACAGTTTTGATGACAGAGACTCTGGTGATTCGCATGAGTGCTAATTCCGGTTAAAAGAATATTCCTGTGGATGGACTAACCCAATTATTCTCATGAATTAAATGCTTATTATGAGTATTATTTACTTATGAATCAAAGCCCTTTCTGTGATGTCGCCCCGACGTCCGACTGTGGCATTTCTTTTAAAGCCCTTTCCTGTGATGTCGCCCCGACGTCCGACTGTGGCATTTCTTTTAAAAGCCCTTTCTATGATGTCGCCCCGACGTCCGACTGTGGCATTTCTTTTAAAAGCCCTTTCTGTGATGTCGCCCCGACGTCCGATT
>NW_021189670.1:0-3608 GCF_002162155.2 Triticum dicoccoides | reverse complement strand
GGTAGATATGTTCCTGATATATATCTTACTTGGGAGTTAGAAACTGAACAACGATTTACATGTTTACAATATCCTAAGGAGAGACGAGTTGCTGCTGCTGTTTGTGCTTTCACTAGTTTTGCATGTGTATGGTGGTCTGAACATTGTAGATTATATCCTATTCCAACTACTTGGGCTGCTTTGAAAACTGCTATGCGTACGCGTTGGGTTCCACCATATTATCAACGTGAATTGCTTCAAAAATTGCAGCGTTTAAGACAAGGAAAAAATTCTGTAGAAGAATATTATCAGGAATTACAAACTGGCATGATTCGATGTGGTATTGTTGAGGAGAATGAAGCTATGCTTGCACGTTTTCTGGGTGGATTAAATAGAGAGATTCAGACCATTCTAGACTATAAGGAGTATACTAATATCACTCGTTTATTCCATCTTGCTTGTAAAGCTGAACGTGAAGTGCGGATCGACAAGCATTGGGGCGAACTAACTTTTCTGCAGGCTGACCTTCATCATGGACACCGCGTGCATCTTCTACTTCAACTGCACCAGCACCTCAATTAGGTGCCTCCTCCAGTCGTGATACAAGAAAACAGGCACAACCACCATTATCTGCCAAGAGCGCACCTGCCGGGCCTGCACAGAGTTCTTCTTCTTCCAGGGCATCAACAGGGCACACAAGTGATATTATTTGTCGTCGTTGTAAGGGAGGAGGTCATTATGCGAGAGAATGCAAATCTCCGCGTGTGATGATTGCTACCGCGGATGGTGGATATGAGTCCGCTAGTGACTATGATGAGGAGACATTGGCTCTTATTACACGTGAAGAACATGGTGGAGATGATTCTGATCATGAGACGCAATACATGGCTCCTGAAGACGCTGACAGGTATGAATGTTTAGTTGCTCAACGTGTTTTGAGTGTGCAGGTCACACAAGCTGAGCAAAATCAGAGGCACAATTTGTTCCATACCAAGGGAGTTGTGAAGGAACGTTCTGTGCGCGTCATAATAGACGGAGGGAGCTGCAACAACTTGGCTAGCAGGGAGATGGTGGAGAAGCTTTCTCTCACCACAAGACCACATCCACATCCTTACTACATCCAATGGTTCAACAACAGCGGCAAGGTTAAGGTAACACGTACTGTTCGTGTGCATTTTAGTATCTCTACATATGCTGATTATGTTGATTGTGATGTGGTACCTATGCAAGCATGTTCCTTATTACTTGGTAGACCATGGCAATTTGATAAAAATTCTGTACACCATGGTAGAAACAATCACTATACTCTTGTTGATGAGGACATCAATACAATTGTTACACCCACAGCCCCTGCTGCTATACATACTGGACCAATTACTAGAGCTCGTGCACGCCAACTAAATTACCAGGTACTTTCGTTTCTTGGTAATGATTCTAATGTTCATGAGAATATGATGCTGCCTAAATTGGATACATTTGTTTTGCTTACAAATGAAGGGCCTAGCTTGGAGAAGGATGAACATTGGAGCAAGAACAAGCATGGAGATGATGGCATGCGCAAGGGGATCAAGAACGGAGTTACAAGTGATGATTTCAGGACTTTGAAGCCACCATAATGGGTGCATGAAGCCTTGGACGAAATATACAAGATGCCACTTCATAAATTTCGTCCCGAGGCTATTTTAGGTGCTGCGTCACCTTATTATTGGGCCAGGCCCATGTAATTTCGAAATACATAAGTATAGGCTATTTTTAGAGTCCGTATGTGTGGGGAAACAAGAGATAGGGTTGATTTCGGACCCCTCCACCAAGGGCCACGAAATTTCCCCCCTCTTCCTCCATATATACAGCCCTTAGGGCATCGTTTAGACTTTGGGTTTTGTTTAGATTAAAAGTTCGCCATAGCTGCAACTTCGCGTACTTCGTTTGTGTTCAACGACCAGACAAAGGCGTCACAGAACCCCACCTTGATCAATAAAGTTTTCATCTTATATTCGCAATATCCAGATTGCAATCTCAGTTTCTTGCTTGTTCTTCGTTTGCTCGCAGGAAACAGACCCTCGTGGTCAGGTTGATCGTGCTCCGGCGTGGTCAATAACCTCTCGGAGTTGGTTTAGCGATTGCTAAGGCGCGACGTCTTCGCACGTTCGTAGTCGGATCGTCAAAGTCGACTTCCACCAAAGCGATATCCATCATCTCATCGAAAGACGGGACACCTTTGCCTCTATCAAGTGGTATCAGATTTCCAGGTTGCTCGGTGAGATTTTACAGTTTTTCGTAGTTTAGATCGAGTCTGTTCTTCATACCTACAGTCCACGAAAAAGCCACAAAAAAAATTAGGGTTAGTTCATCATATCCGAACCAATCTGAGCCTTTGCATAATCTTTTTAGGGTTTTGCTTTGTTGAATTTGCGGTTGCATCGTCGGTCTAGTTGCTGGTCTTAGAGTCTAGTCTTTTAGAGTTTCGAGTTCTGGTCATAAGTTGTCACGCCGCCGCCGCACCATCATCATCGCCCCTGTCATCTACCACCACCGCTCCGAATCCGTATCCATATACCACCACCAATCCGTGCCCATATACCACCACCGATGCATATCCATATACTACCACCGCTACCACCACCGCTGCCATATACCACCACCATATATCCACCACCAATCCGAGTTCCTTGCTTATTAGGTTTGTTTTCGAGATCCATCTAGTTTCCGATTCGTGTTTCCTTGCCGGAGTAGGTTTCGGAAAAAAAAAGAGTCGGGTAGCCACGCTCCGTTTAGGCCCAAAATTTTTCGAAAACGCATTTTTCGAAAAAAATTCTGGCTATCCTATTTTTAGGTGTTTCTGAGTGTTTTGAGACAGGTGCCATTATAGGAAGTTTTTTTTGACCCGTTTCCAGTTTTTGGGTCCGGGCAGTCGAAAAAAAAAATTTGGTCGAAAAATTTCATGCCCATCCTGTCAGTTTGAGCTAGGAAGAGTTTTGAGACACTCGCCATTATAGTAATTTTTCGCAAAAAAAACAGCTCAAAAAAAAAGAGCGCAAAAAAAAAAGAGCGCAAAAAAAAAGAGCGAAAAAAAATAATTCAGAGTGTGCTTTTCCCTTGTTTACGTGCCGCGCCGTGATTTTGTTGGTGTTCTAGGCTCGCGTCTCTAGCACAGTCTAGCCTAGGACCAGCACTGTACCGTCGTTGAGCGTTTATTCAACTTTGCATCTCTGAATTGATTATTGCTGACCCTTTTTGCTACCATAGTATAAGCCTTCCCAGCTCCACATACATCTACGTCGTGCGTTTGACTCTCCCTGGTAATCGCTCTATCCAAGCTTTGAGAGTTTTGACTACAACGGTTGCCGATCACCGCCTGTTGCTGGGTAAGAACTGGTAAGAATTTGAGTTTTGCTTGACGGATTTGTGACACCCACCACCACCACTTGTTCGTAGTCTGTAGGATCATATTCTTGTGTGTTTCTATTGCTGCTAACCATGCCAGGATCACAAGCCGACGAGATTGACTGGGAGAATTTATCGAACAAGGAGCTTCATGATAAGTTTCAGCAAATGATGACTGAACAGGTGCAAGATGTGCTGAACAATTTTGAAGAGGCCATGGAGAAGATCACTGGCCTTGAGAAGAC
>NW_021189669.1:0-2140 GCF_002162155.2 Triticum dicoccoides | reverse complement strand
CACCCGGGATCTCGCCTTTCAGGCATCACACATACTCTTTTGGGATTATCTGCACACAAAAAATTAAAATTATATCTGCTGACACGATATAGTTCCTGAACAAGGTCCAAACACGCTTCAAGGAAACATGTTGAATGCTTAGGAAAGTAGCTAGTGCCTAAACGCATAAGAAACAAAACATGCATTCCGTAGTGGGACTAAATCTAAGAATAGATATTAGTTACCATCTGTTGTTGAAAATCACCCAACATAAGCATCAGGAAATGTTTATTTTCATCCTCCGAATTTCTGTAGTTGTATTCATCGCGCCGTGTGCATCTTCCACAAGACGGAGACATGGTCTTAGCCTGGCCACCTGCAGCACAAAAAAGTGGAATGTGAAGACATGAAGAGAGTTCATATACGCCATGATGGATCAAGAGAGGAAGAGAGCAGAGCAGCGCACCAACCAATCGACGGAGGATTACTTGCCAGGATCACACTAAAATCTGAGGGTGGAGAAGTCCAAGATCGAAATATAGCGGAGATCACGCTGAAAAATGTAGACTTGGTCTCTCTCTCTCTCTCTCTCTCTCTCTCTCTCTCTCTCTCTCTCTCATTGTTTGAAAATGAATACATAGCTGTTGTATTTATGGCCTTATTACTAAAAATATAGCCGTTGAAATATATTAATTGTCCAACGGCTATATTATACCAACGGCCATGGGACTATTAGTTGTCCAACGGCTATATTATACCAACGGCCGCGGGAATATTAGTTGTCCAACGGCTATATTCCAATAATAATTGTCCAACGGCTATACTCCAATGGATTTTTTTATGACTAATATAAATGCGTACGATTCAATGCACGTCCATATTTGGTAGTAGAATCTATTTTTAGAGATATTTGGTAAAATATTAATTGCATGTTGATATTAGGTAAGATTAATTGCACGTTGGTATTAGGTAAGATATTAATTGCAGGATAATTATATGATTATCACTGATTGTAATATTTGGTATAATATTTATTGCAAGTTAAACATGTTGAGCTCTCGTCACTGAAGCAATTTTGACCGTCAGATTGACACGAATTGATGGTCGAGATTAACTGGATCTGCCTCTTTAAAAAAATTTATGTCTTTACTATTGACTATAGATTACACTTTGATAATAATTAATATCCAACGGTTATTCCAATGCCTATTTTTAAATGCTTATAGTTTCCACAGTATTTTCCAATAATTATATTGTCAAAGTTTTCATAGCTACATTTGAGCTCGAGAAACAAACACACAAATGTTTGTGTACGCGTGAACATGAAACACAGGGACTCGACGGCTGTCTCCAGAATCTCATGAGCCTTCGATCAATGGCACAACTAACGCCCGAGGTGAAGAACTCACGTGGTAATGCAATTGTACATGCGTGCACTCAACTAAATCGCACTTGAACCAAATACAGCAGCGACGTCAGCCTTCGCAAGGTGACCAGCTAGCTGGCGAACCACATTTTTGTTGGACAGCCCAGCTCGCCGGCGACCTCCCCCCAACAGATTAAACCCTGACACACGCTAGTTCATTAATCCACGGCCAGCCAGAGACGCACATCACATGCACCCGATTTGCGTAGCCACGGCCGAATACTTCACGCTAGATTATTAATCTGCCATCGTCGGTCACGCTAGTTTATAATCCGCCGCGGCCAGCAACTCAGAATACATATAGGCATGATCTCCGGTGCGCGAAACCTGAAAAAAATGAATCCAACAATAAGATAATGTATAAAAGCCTAATAAGATTGTCAGAGCAGTCACACCTCAAAATAAATCTCAAAGAGGTAGGGCAAATGGCATCAGAACGACCAGCATTGTTGATCGAGTGTTCCGCATAAAGCTCAAGGAATTCATGCGAGACATAAAGGAAAGAGAATACTTAGGAAGAACACAAGCATGTAATAGCCTGCTAAATTATAATAAACTGTTATTTACTATTCCTCGCAATTTAACTTACACCTACTATTTTAGTTGCGGTTATCTACACAATGAAGAACATGTCATCTTCTCGGACTCCACTGACTTAACAAAGATAGTAAGAAAGGAAAGGGCAGGAATAACTAAATTTAAGAAGTGTATGGAAACAAACAAGCACTATGAAGA
>NW_021189668.1:0-1309 GCF_002162155.2 Triticum dicoccoides | reverse complement strand
GTTCAGTTGCTAAGAGTAGTAACTCGAAACGGGAGTTGCAGAATAAACAGAAACTAGTTAAGGGTGAAGTGATGATGTGTGTTGAAAGTAGTTTCAAGATTGATATGATCATCATCGCACACTCCCTATTCTTTCGGGATTAGTGTTGAACCTAAATAAATGTTATTTGGTGTTTGCGTTGAGCATGAATATGATTTGATCATGTTTATTGCAATACGGTTATTCATTTAAGTAAGAGAATAAATTGTTGTTCTATTTACATGAATAAAACCTTATATGGTTACACACCCAATGAAAATGGTTCATTGGATCTCGATCGTAGTGATACACATATTCATAATATTGATGCCAAAAGATGCAAAGTTAATAATGATAGTGCAACTTATTTGTGGCACTGCCGTTTGGGTCATATCGGTGTAAAGCGCATG
The DNA here is from genome assembly GCF_002162155.2 of Triticum dicoccoides. Taxonomy (NCBI): domain Eukaryota; kingdom Viridiplantae; phylum Streptophyta; class Magnoliopsida; order Poales; family Poaceae; genus Triticum; species Triticum dicoccoides. The sequence goes on along the minus strand of NW_021189668.1, from coordinate 881 downwards.
AAGAAACTCCATAAAGATGGATTTTCGGAATCACTTAGTTATGAATCATTTGATGCTTGCGAACCGTGCCTTTTGGGCAAGATGACTAAAACTCCGTTCTTCGGAACAATGGAACGAGTTACTGACTTGTTGGAAATAATACATACCGATGTATGCGATCCAATGAGTGCTGTTGCTCGTGACAAGCATCGTTGTTTTCTGACCTTCACAAGATGATTTGAGCAGATATGGGTATATCTACTTGATGAAACATAAGTCTGAAATAGTTGAAAGGTTCAAAGAATTTCAGAGTGAAGTGGAAAAATCATCGTAACAAGAAAATAAAGTTTCTGCGATCTGATCGCGGAGACAAATATTTGAGTTACGAGTTTGGTCTTCAATTAAAACAATGTGGAATAGTTTCACAGCTCACGCCACCTGGAACACCACATCGTTATGGTGTGTCCGAACGTCGTAACCGCACTTTATTTGATATGGTGCGATCTATGATATCTCTTTACCACTATCGTTTTGGGGTTATGCATTAGAGACAACTGCATTCACGTTTTAAAATAGGGCACCATCTAAATCCGTTGAGACGACACTGTATGAACTATGGTTTAGCAGTAAACCTAACCTGTTGTTTCTTAAAGTTTGGGGCTGCGATGCTTATGTGAAAAAGTTTCATCCTGATAAGCTCGAACCCAAATCGGAGAAGTGCGTCTTCATACCCAAAGGAAATTGTTGGGTACACCTTCTATCACAGATCCGAAGGCAAGACATTCGTTGCTAAAATGGATCCTTTCCAGAGAAGGAGTTTCTCTCGAAAGAAGTGAGTGGGAGGAGAGTAGAACTTGATGAGGTAATTATACCTTCTCCCTTATTGGAAAGTAGTTCATCAC
>NW_021189667.1:0-1708 GCF_002162155.2 Triticum dicoccoides | reverse complement strand
GACGTGATGCCTACATACATGATCATGCCTAGATAATCTCATAATTATTATTTTTTCTATCAATTGCTCGACAGTAATTTGTTCACCCACCGTAATACTTATGCTATCTTGAGAGAAGCCACTAGTGAAACCTATGGCCCCCGGGTCTATCTTTTATCATATAAGCTTTCGATCTACTTTTATTTGCATCTTTACTTTTCACATCTATATTATAAAATACCAAAAATATATTTATCTTATCTTATTATCTCTATCAGATCTCACTTTTGCAAGTGGCCATGAAGGGATTGACAACCCCTTTATTATGTCGGTTGGGAGTGAGGGAGTCCTGGATTAGGGGGTATCCGGACAGCCGGACTATATACATCGTCTGGACTATTGGAGCGTGAAGATACAAGGCTCAAGACTCCGTCCCGTGTCCGGATGGGACTCTCCTTTGCGTGGGAGACAACTTTGGCGATCCGGATATTGTATTTCCTTCCTTGTAACCGACTCCATGTAAACCCTAGCTCTCTTCGGTGTCTATATAAATTGGAGAGGTTGGTCCTTAGAAGGCCGATCACAACTACAATCATAATCATCATAGGCTAGCTTCTAGGGTTTAGCCTCCACGATCTCATGGTAGATCTACTCTTGTACTACTCATATCGTCAATACTAATCAAGCAGGAAGTAAGGTTTTACCTCCATCGAGAGGGCCCGAACCTGGGTAAACATTGTGTCCCTTGCTTCCTATTACCATCAGCATAAGACGCACAAATCGGGACCCCCTACCCGAGATCCGCCAGTTTTGACACCGACATTGGTGCTTTCATTGAGAGTTCCTCTGTGTCGTCGCTGCAAGGCTTGATGGCGCCTTCAATTGTCAACAACACGGTCCAGGGCGAGACTTTTCTCCCCGGACAGATCTTCGTGTTCGACGGCTTCACACTGCGGGCTAATTCGCTTGGCCATCTGGAGCAGATCGACAGCTACGCCCCTGGCCACCAGGTCAGGTTCAGAAACCTGAACTACACGACCGATATCCGCAGAGACTTGATCTTCGACGGAATCGGGCATGTGCCAGGAGTGCCGAGCAGTCACGATGAGCACGGCCTAGACCTGCTGTCGGACAGTGCTCGGGATATTACCCCTGCAGAAGTCCCGGACCTAAATCTGGAGCAGATTGCGTGGCCCAAGGACGGGTGGATGGACCCTGCCCCGCAGGCCGCACACTCATTGGCGGTAGAGCCGAACATAGGCCTCACTTCTAAGGAAGCCTGTGACTCCGGACCCCCGAACTCGTGTCCGGTTGTAGGTTCCAGTCCGCGCGCTCCCGAGCCCGCCGAGCCTGGTTGGGCTCCGGTAATGGAGTTTACCGCTACGGATATCTTCCAGCACTCGCCCTTTGGTGACATGCTGAACTCATTAAAGTCTCTCTCTTTGTCAGGAGGCTCTTGGCCGAACTATGTCCGGCTCGAATGGGAAGCAGGCGACGAAGGAATTCGCTGCCCACCCACCACCCACTTCATTGCCACGGTCAATGATCTAACCGACGTGCTTGACTTCGACTCCGAAGACATCGACGGTATGGACGACGATGCAGGAGAAGTACATGAACCACTACTCACAGGGCGGTGGACATCCACCTCCTCATACGATATATATATGGTGGACACTTCGAAGGAAACCAATGGCGATGAGGCAATGGAGGATAACCCCTCAGGGAG
>NW_021189666.1:0-1846 GCF_002162155.2 Triticum dicoccoides | reverse complement strand
GTTGACCTGCTGACGTCATCATGACGTCAGGATGACGCAGTAATGTTTTCTGGATTTGTTTTTATTCAGAAAATTCCAGAAAATTGTATAAACTTCAATAATTCATAGAAAATTAACCGTAACTCCAAATTAAATAAATTATATATGAAAAATTATCAGAAAAATTCAAGGAATCCATCTGTACCATTTTCATGCATGTTAGAACAACTTATAGCTGCTGTTTAGCACAAATCAATTAAATGGCATTTGAATAATCACATATGGAGTTTGAATTTGAATCTTGTATTCAAACCAACTTCATTTAATCTGTTGCTAGTTGCATTAGCTCAAAACACATTCATATTGCCATGTCATAGCATGCATCATTTTGTGCATTGCATTGATTGTGTTCTTCTTTGTTGCCGGTATCTGTTCCCTCCCGGTAGACGATGTTCCGACGTTGTGATTGTTGACACTGATGAAGACTCAATGTTATCTTCAGAAGTGCCAGGCAAGCAAAACCCCCTTGTTCATTCCAATACAATCCTACTCTCTCGCTCCTGCTCTCTTTTACTGCATTAGGACAACATCGATTCATCTGTTACTTGCTGCGGTAGCTGAACCCCTTTATCCTCTGCATGACCTGTCATTCCACAGTAAATAGATGAAACCCACTAGCATGAGTAGGAGTTGTTTGAGCCCTGTTGTGCCTACTCATTCTTGCTTGTTTGTCATGCCTGCTACTGCTTAGAGTTGTGTCAGGTCTGATTCATCGGGAATGAATCAGAGGCGTGTGAACATGTCCTACTATGTGTGAGCTAAGTGTGTGAACACGTTTTGGTAAAGGTAGCGGTGAGAGGCCATGTAGGAGTACATGGTGGGTTGTCTCATTGCAGCCGTCCTCAGGAACTGAGTTCTGTGTTTGTGATCCATGATTCAGCTACTACCACGCATTGGGCCCGAAACCAATGGACCCTCTCGGCTTCTTAATCACCCTTGTCCTCTGTCCAGGAGTTGCAAGTAGTTTCTGGTGTTTGTAGTATGCTGGAGGCCGTGCGCAGCGCTGACCGTAGGGGTGGGCTGTGATGCGGTAGGCATGTGGGCGGGTAAACCGGGCGCCCGTTTGGTGTCACGGAACCCTGTTCACATCGTTTGGGGCTGTGAGCGAAACTCCGGCCGGGTCTCCTCATGGATGGAACCCGAATAGGCGATAAACCTGGACTAGAGACTTGAGTGATTAGGTAGGTCGTGGCCGACACCCACGTTGGGCTTCCGCTTGAAGGTTGCCGAGTACATGTCGTGTAAACGGCGGTAAGTGGTGAGAGCGTGTGTGAAGAAGTACACCCCTGCAGGGTTAACATCATCTATTCGAATAGCCATGTCCGCGGAAAAGGACTTCTGGGTTGCTTATATCAGTTCATAGACAAGTGAAAGTGGATACTCTAAAATACGCAAGATAAGCGTGAGTGCTATGGATGGCGTTCTCGTAGGGAGACGGGAGCGGATCCATAGTGGTGTATTGATATGGTGAATATGTGGACTCGTGTGCGTCACCTCAAAAGAGTCGCTTGCAGTCGTAGTTTAGGATAGCCACCGAGTCAAAGCTGGCTTGCTGCAGTTAAACCCCACCACCCCTTTGTTGATAATGATGCATATGTAGTTAGTTCTGATGTAAGTCTTGCTGGGTACATTTGTACTCACGTTTGCCTATTTTATGTTTTTGCAGAGAGACTTCAGTCTCACTAGTAGTTCCGCTTGGACTTCGACGTTTAGCTTGTTACCTCAGCTACGATCTTGTGCCCTCGGCAGTATCTGGTAGATAGTCAGGCTTCTCAGCCTTTTTCATTTATAGTTGTCTGTACTCAGA
>NW_021189665.1:0-1193 GCF_002162155.2 Triticum dicoccoides | reverse complement strand
TCTGCTATGTGAAGTCTTTCGATGAGGAACAAATCAGAAGCCATCTCCTCGGACGAAACTCTGCCGCCACGAGGCGGAACCTTGGCGGATCCAATCTAGGGCTCCGGCAGAGCTGTTCTGCCGAGGAAACTTCCCTTCGGGAGGGGGAAATCATCACCATCGTCATCACCAACACTCCTCTCATCGGGACAGGGCAATCTCCATCAACATCTTCACCAGCACCATCTCCTCTCAAAACCCCAGTTCATCTCTTGTATCCAATTCTTGTCTCCAAGTCCGGGATTGGTACTAGTAGGTTGCTAGTAGTGTTAATTACTCCTTGTAATTGATGCTAGTTGGTTTATTTGGTGGAAGATCATATGTTCAGATCCTATATGCATATTAATACCCCTCTGATTATGAACATGATTATGCTTTGTGAGTAGTTACGTTTGTTCCCGATGACATGGGAGAAGTCTTGCTATTAGTGGTCATGTGAATTTGGTATTCGTTCGATATTTTGATGAGATGTATGTTGTCTCTCCTCTAGTGGAGTTATGTGAACGTTGACTACATAACAATTCACCATTATTTGGGCCTAGAGGAAGGCATTGGGAAGTAATAAGTAGATGATGGGTTGCTAGAGTGACAGAAGCTTAAACCCTAGTTTATGTGTTGCTTCGTAAGGGGCTGATTTGGATCCATATGTTTCATGCTATGGTTAGGTTTACCTTAATACTTTTGTTGTAGTTGCGGATGCTTGCAATAGAGGTTAATCATAAGTGCGATGCTTGACCAAGTAAGGACAACACCCAAGCACCGGTCCACCCACATATCAGATTATAAAAGTACCGAACGCGAATCATATGAACGCGATGAAACCTAGCTTGACGATATTCCCATGTGTCCTCGGGAGCGCTTTTCTCTATATAAGAGTTTGTCCAGGCTTGTCCTTTGCTACGAAAAGGATTGGGCCACCTTACTGCACTTTATTTACTTTTGTTACTTGTTGCTCGTTACAAATTATCCTATCACAAAACTATCTGTTACCACTTATTTCAGTACTTGTAGAGAATACCTTGCTGGAAACCGCTTATCATTTCCTTCTGCTCCTCGTTGGGTTCGACACTCTTACTTATAGAAAAGACTACGATAGATTCCCTATACTTGTGGGTCATCAGTATGTTCATGGTTCGCTCATGGTGGGTTGCGAG
>NW_021189664.1:0-949 GCF_002162155.2 Triticum dicoccoides | reverse complement strand
ATGGTAATACTACCGAGGTAAGGAAGATCGACTGCTGGTTAGCAGTGATCTCAAGGTTTACACCAAACACGAACAAGTTGTGTTGAACGGAAGGCAATAAAGTGGTCGATGAGAACAGGAATCATCGAGGGGCAAGGATGGTATTACCCATCATGAATTCAATTGAATTCCTGGAAGAGCTCATAAGGTTGATGATGATCACGACACAATTGTCGAGAGATTTCATGCAGATGTAGTCAATCAGCGACGACATCAAGTCAAAGGAATGATGAAGCAAGAGGTTATTGGAACCACCGTTACGACACAAACTCGAACTCAAGCTTGTTGTTTAAGGTGAAAGGGTATGACGAGGACAATCGACGTAAGGTTAGTTCATCGTCGAAAATTGGTGCTCCGAAAATAAGGACCAGGTAGCCCCGTTAGAATTCGTCACGACAACGATATAGCCAAACAGGCTAGGAATGGTGTGATCAGGTAACAAACTCATACTTAAAGAATATTAGTAAGAGTTGTTGAACCGTAATGCGGACTCGGTTTAGTTATCGGTGTCTTTGAGTGTTTAATAACTCAGAGCCCAATGAAAAATTGTAATCAGTGAGTATGTAGTACTTGATGAAGAACTCATAGGAAGTTATGCAGTTCCAAGATAATCTCGAGATACCATGGGGTAATACTCGACGACAGATCAAAGTAGAGGTTGTACCGGGGTATTGATCCACAGAAGACAAGTGCTTACACTTGCATCGAAAATGGTATTTTAAAGGAAAACATGGTCGGAACCACGATTGTAAAAGGCCATACCCCAGATATAAGATGAACTTATATCAAGGGAATAATTAATTTTAAAAGAAGCTTCGATGAGAAGATGTACATCGGGTCCATGGGCATGAACACAAAGTTCAAGGTCAACTCCCACTTCTCCAATGCATAACCTTTCATCCACTTCTCG
>NW_021189663.1:0-2323 GCF_002162155.2 Triticum dicoccoides | reverse complement strand
GTTGGGCATTGCTGGAAAAGCTTTAATCAAGGCGAACTATCAAGGGGTTCCCATTATAACCCAACCGCGTAAGGAATGCAAAATCCAGGAACATAACACCGATATGACGGAAACTAGGGCGGCAAGAGTGGAACAAAACACTAGGCGAGAGGCCGAGCCTTCCACCCTTTACCAAGTATATAGATGCATTAAGATAACATGGCAATATAATGATATCCCAACAAGTAAATAAAAGATGTTCCAACAAGGAACGGCCTCCAATCTTCACCTGCAACTAGCAACGCTATAAGAGGGGCTGAGCAAAGCGGTAACATAGCCAATCAATGGTTTGCTAGGACAATGGTGGGTTAGAGGTTTGACATGGAAATTTGGGAGGCTTTCAAGCAAGTGGTAGGCATCGTAGCCATGTCATAGCAAAAGAGCGAGCAAACTAGCATAGCAAAGATAGTAGTGATTTCGAGGGTATGATCATCTTGCCTGCACAGTTGTCAGAGTTGACTGGATCCTCAAAAGCAAACTCAAGGGCTCCTCGGTAGCAAACTCGTCTCCCGGCTCTACCCAAACAAGACAAACAAGCAACAAGGATACAATCAACCACGTGCAAGACCAAGCAATATGATGAAATGATGATATGCTATGCGGGATGCGATGCGGGATGCAAAATGCAAGGTACGACAGGAAATGCATGAACCTGGCCTCAACTTGGAATTCCAAGTGTGCCACTGGAAAGATGAGATGAAATCGCTTGAAAACGATATAAAGAACGCCGGAATCGAAGTTACAGTTTGGAAATGGCAAGCGTTTCAAAAATGACACCGGTCTGCGATTTACAGCAAGTAGGGATCTAAATGCAACGAAATGAACATGCTACAGCACCCAAACAAGACAACAAAATACATGGCAGGGATGCACACAAGATGCTTAACAAAAGTCTAGCACTGATCTACGGCCAAATCATCCATTAACTGGTTCAAACAAGCATGGCAAAAACGCAAATGACAAACAGATCTCAGACTTAGTGAAATTAACACTTGTCTGGAATTTCAGATCATATAGCCCTCTTCGGAGCAACAAAACAACATGCTACAGGACCTGAACATTACAAAGAAAGACATGGCATGGAGATACTCAACAAGCTTAACAAAAGTCCCTTAGTGACCTTGAGCCAAAAGGGAGCAGAAAATGCAATTGCAAGCATGTGAACATAGCAAAAACATAATCAGTTTTCAGACTTAGTGAAAACTGGGACTTGCTGAAACATAACTCACGAAGGCATGTTTACGAGCTCGATGCACTCACCACGGTGCAAGTCATGGCAAGAAAAGCATACATCCATAAAGAAGGCACAAAATACAAGCTAGACATGGCAAGAACAATAGCATAGAGTGCACGGATCAACTACAATAACATCGGCAAAATCGCAAACAAGTTGACGATCTGCCCAGATTCGCAACAAAGCAAAAGTAGAGCTCGATTGACTCAAGCCAGGGTGCTCCATAATTGCAAACAAAGACATGGCTGGATAGAGCACTACAAGATTAACAAAACTCCCTTACTGATCATCCTCAAAAGAGGCACGGATCACTAGGAAACAACACGAACATATGACATCGTGAGATAAACAACCCCAGGACTTAGTGAAATTACTAAGTCCCTGAAAACAGAATTAGCAAGTGCACCACTTTGCAAGATTGCACAAGTCATCACACACATTCTAAAAATACATGGGTTGCACCTCTGGAAAGATGGCAAAACCTTTAACAAAACACATGAAGAACTCACGGGCATAGCATGCACACATTAATCATGGCAAAAATGACAAAAGTGCTAAACGGAGTAACAAATCTGACAATTAACTCAAGTAGCCCTCTTCTAACAGCATTTCGGGCACCAAGATGAGCTCAAATGAAAATGATGCAATGGAATGAAATGATGTACTCTCTGAGATGAACATTTTTATATGCTATATGCATGAATCGGAGCTACGGATGCAAAGTTACGGAGCCACGAATAGAGCAACTTGGACTAAAAATTCTAGAGACTTAGGAAAAATTCAACCTCCGGATCTGGATCTAGGGTTTGCATGGAAACCGAGGCGCGGCGCTGCACTGTAGCGGTTCGAGGACCGCCGGAAGAAAAAGAGCCGCGGCGGCCGGAGCTCTCGCCGGAGAGGCCGCCGGCGACGAGGAGGCGGGGCGCTCGAAGCTTCACGAAGGCGGGGCGGCGGCCGCGGGGCGCGGGGCTGCCGGCGACGAGTCTTGGCGACGGGCCGGCGAGTGGCGAGGCGGCGGTCGGTGGTGAGCAACTCCGGCCGGTGCGGGCG
>NW_021189662.1:0-860 GCF_002162155.2 Triticum dicoccoides | reverse complement strand
TGTCACACCCTAGCTAGTCATGCATCAGAGTGTGTGCATCATGTTTAAAATTCCATTTAATTTGAAATGGGGATTTGTGAAACCCTCAGAATCATTTTTGAAAATGACCCAAATAAAAATTTCTCCAAAAGGGTCCAAGAAAATGCTCATGTTGCTCTCTGAAAATATTGGACAGAGATAAAAATCAAACCAATATTTTTAAGAGCTCATAGGTAATTATTTTGGGCATTTGGAATTAATGCATAAATATTTGCATTGGAAATATATTAGTTATATATATTAATATATGTCCAAAAATTATGCCACCTGTTGGGGAGCTCTGGAATAATATATCTAGCTCCTGCAAAAATTGGCATAAGGTTATAAAATGATTTAATATTTTATTTAAATCAAAACAAATGACAGAAATTAGAAAAACAAAAATAAATAAAAGGAGAAGCTTACCTGGGCTCCTCCCTGTGCGGCCCAGCAGTAGCTGGCCGGCCCAGCCAGCAGGCGGCCCAGCCCGCCTCCTCCTCTGTCGTCTTCGTCCTCGACAGAGGGAGGGGAGTGTGCCCGGCGCGCGCGCGCCACCGCGCCACGCCACCAGCTCGCCTGCCTGCCTGCCTCCCCCCCCTCCTCTTCTGGATGGCCTGGAACGACGCCACGCCCTCCCCCGTACTCTCTCACTCTCCCCGGTTCTTCCTCTCCTCTCCCTCGCTCTCTCTCTCCCATGTCCGAACGCAACCATCGCCGCCGTTCGCCATAGCAGCCACTACCGGCCTCCCCTCGCCTTCCCGACTCGCGCAGGAGCTCCGCCCCCTCGCCCTGAAGCTCCCCGTCAAGCCACAAGACGCCGACGCCCTGTGGAGCCGCCGTCG
>NW_021189661.1:0-653 GCF_002162155.2 Triticum dicoccoides | reverse complement strand
GGAGCTCCACCTCGCCGGCGTGCCAGTCGCCTGAGGTCTCCGCCGACGGCGCCATCGCCCCGTGTGCCTCGACCTCCTCCTCGCCCCGTGCCGAGGCCGCCGTTCCCGCGCCGCACCCTCGACCCCGTCGCCCCGCTGCACTCGTCGCCGGCAACTCGGACGCCGCCCCTTCCTCGTCCTCCTCCTCGAGCATGCCTCGCTCAACTACAGGGCTATGTGAGCCCCCTTCCCTTCCCCTCTCTCCCCCTGGCAGGCCCGCCGTCGTGCTTGTTGCCGCTGCTGTAGTCCTCCTCTGGCTCAGGCAAGCACACCACGGTGCTTCTGGCATCGCGTGGGAGCTGCCTAGCCCTTCAGAGCTTTGCGTGCGTGCTCCTCGCACCGCCCCCCCTCAAGTTCTTGCTTCGGCCGCCGCCTCGCACCGTCCTGCTGCCTTCGCTCCGCACCTGCCGCCTCGCACGAGGCCGCAGCGCGCCTGCTGCTGCCTCTGGCGACCCCCTCCTGCGCCGGTTTCCTTCGCCGGAAACGGCCAGCCGGCGAGCCCTGCCCTGGCCGCCGGCGCGCGCTAGCGCCCGTGCCCCTCGATGCGGCCCGGTTCGCCCCTCGTTCGGGCACCTGCCCCGTTAATCGCCGGCACCAGCGCCTGCTAAGACCCC
>NW_021189660.1:0-1432 GCF_002162155.2 Triticum dicoccoides | reverse complement strand
AGGGTCATTTCTGACAAATCAGGTCGGGTTGCCCAGTGGCTATAAATAGCCCACCCCCTACACCATAAATTGGTGGCTGCTCAGAGTTAGATACGGCTTTTGTCGTTTGAGAGCTACCCACCTCTAAAGCCTTTTGTGAGAGAATTCTTGCGAGGACAAATCCCAAACCACCCAGAGCCCAAAGAGTGTTTGGCGTCACTTAAGTCTTTCTGTCTGTGTGATCTGAAGACTTATTTCACTTGCGGACTGTGAATCCTCCAGCCGGTTAGGCGTCACGTTCTGAGCATCCAAGAGTCATTGTGGATTGCCCGTGAACAAAGTCTGTGAAGGTTTGGGAGTCTACCTTGAAGACTTACCTGAGTGATTGGGCGGGGACTGAGAGTCCTTAGCTCAAGGGGAATAAGGTGAACACGCGGTCTTCTGAGTTAAATCTCAGCCTCCCTAACCAGACGTACAGTTGTCACAGCAATTGGAACTGGTCGATCAAACCATTGTCTTCCTGAAGCTACTGGTTCTATCTCTCACTTCTCTTTACTTGTAGTTTGTCTTCGTGGAGTCATTGCCTGCTTGCCCAATCTGTTTGACTTCACTGTTTGACTACTTGTCTTGATTGGCTTCATACTATCTTCCTCCCTGATCTTTACTAGCTAGCTGCTAATAGTCTTCGTGCTTTCACTTCATTGAATACTTGACTATGGCTTGTCTAGTGTAGTCTACCTTCTGCTGCATACAAATAGTGTTGTTTCTACTGTTTGTCTTCGAAACTCCCATGTTTTGAAGACTTCCATAAAAATTGCCTATTCACACCCCCCCCCCCTCTAGTCGATAACTAACCCTTTCAAGATCCTTCTGAAGATCATTGTGCGCTGCGGGATGCTGAATTGCATGATAGGAGGCAACAAAACAGGCCACCCTTTCAGCCCTCCGTCGCACTCGCACGGGATGTCCCAAGAGCTCATACTGTGAGTAGTCTAAATCTTGGCCACGCTCATTCTCGATGATCATGTTGTGCATGATCACACAAGCGTGCATGATGTACCAAAGAATTTTTTGATCCCAAAATCTAGTCGGTCTCTCATAATAGCAAACTGGGCTTGCAAAATCCCAAAAGCTCTCTCCACATCTTTTCTAGCCGCCTGAGCATTGTGGAAATCAAGATTTTTCTTACCTTCCGGCTTTCTCAACGGCTTCACGAAGGTTTGCCACTTTGGATAGATGCCATCCGCTAGATAATAGCCATAGTTGTACGTACAGCCATTTGCTACAAACTGCACCAGTGCCAACTCACCATTTGCAATCTTATTCATCAGTGGTGACCGGTTGACAACATTGATGTCATTCAAAGATCCAGGCATTCCAAAGAATGCATGCCAAATCCAAGTCTCCTGATCGGCCACCGCTTCAAGGATTATAGTGGAACCCTTTTTTGGCC
>NW_021189659.1:0-1063 GCF_002162155.2 Triticum dicoccoides | reverse complement strand
CATTAAGGCCTACTTGAATAAAAGTTTTTCAATGAAGGACCTTGGAGAAGCTTCTTATATATTAGGCATCAAGATCTACAGAGATAGATCAAGACGCCTCATAGGTCTTTCACAAAGCACATACCTTGATAAGATATTGAAGAAGATCAATATGGATCAGTCTAAGAAGGGGTTCTTGCCTGTGTTACAAGGTATGAAATTGAGCTCAGCTCAATGTCCGACCACGGCAGAAGATATAGAAGAGATGAGTGTCATCCCCTATGCCTCAGCCATAGGTTCTATTATGTATGCCATGCTGTGTACCAGACCTGATGTAAACCTTGCCGTAAGTTTGGTAGGAAGGTACCAAAGTAATCCCGGCAAGGAACACTGGACAACAGTCAAGAATATCCTGAAGTACCTGAAAAGGACTAAGGAAATGTTTCTCGTTTATGGAGGTGACGAAGAGCTCGTTGTAAAAGGTTACGTCGATGCTAGCTTCGACACAGATCTGGATGACTCTAAGTCACAAACCGGATACGTGTATATTTTGAATGGTGGGGCAGTAAGCTGGTGCAGTTGCAAGCAGAGCGTCGTGGCGGGATCTAGATGTGAAGCGGAATACATGGCAGCCTCGGAGGGAGCGCATGAAGCAATTTGGGTGAAGGAGTTCATCACCGACCTAGGAGTCATACCCAATGCGTCGGGGCCGATCAAGCTCTTCTGTGACAACACTGGAGCTATTGCACTTGCCAAGGAGCCCAGGTTTCACAAGAAGACAAGGCACATCAAGCGTCGCTTCAACTCCATTCGTGAAAATGTTCAAGATGGAGACATAGATATTTGTAAAGTACACACGGACCTGAATGTAGCAGATCCGTTGACTAAACCTCTCCCTAGAGCAAAACATGATCAACACCAGAATTCCATGGGTGTTCGATTCATCACAATGTAACTAGATTATTGACTCTAGTGCAAGTGGGAGACTGTTGGAAATATGCCCTAGAGGCAATAATAAAAGCATTATTATTATATTTCCTTGTTCATGATAATTGTCTTTATTCATGCTATAATTGTGTTATCC
>NW_021189658.1:0-758 GCF_002162155.2 Triticum dicoccoides | reverse complement strand
ACTCCGGGACCCCGAAATAGTGAGTGGTAGTCCATGAAACGGGCCAGAATCGGCCAAAACTGCCAGTGTTGATGACCGACACGTAAGCGCACCTTGGGGTTCAACAACTATGGAAATCTGTTCGAGACCCCAAAATAGTGAGTAATAATCCAAGATACGGGTCAGAATCGGCCAAAACTGTGAGTGTTGATGACCGACACATAAACGCACCACACGGTTCGTTAACCATGGAAACCACTCCAGGACCCCAAAACAATGAGTAATAGTCAACGAAATGGGCCCCAATTGGCCAAAACTGCCAGTGTGGATGACCGACACGTAAGCGGACCTTGGGGTTCAACAATTATGGAAATTGCTTCGTTACCCGAAAACGGTGAGTAATAATCAAAGAAACGGGCCAGAATCAGCCTAAACTGTCAGTGTTGATGACCGACACATAAACGCACCACATGGTTCGTTAACCATGGAAACCTCATCGGGACCCCAAAACAGTGAGTAATAGTCCATGAAACGGCCCAAAATCGGCCAAAACTGCCAGTGTTGATGACCGACACGTAAGCGCACCTTGGGGTTCAACAACTATGGAAATCGCTCCGGGACCCCAAAATAGTGAGTAATAATCCAAGAAATGGGCCAGAATTGGCCAAAACTGCCAGTGTTGATGACCGACACGTAAACGCACCACAGGGTTCGTTAACCATGGAAACCACTCCGGGACCCCGAAATAGTGAGTGGTAGTCCATGAAACGGGCCAGAAT
>NW_021189657.1:0-1186 GCF_002162155.2 Triticum dicoccoides | reverse complement strand
CAGCCCACCCCTACGGTCAGCGCTGTCCACGGCCTCCAGCATACTACAAACACCAGAAACTACTTGCAACTCCTGGACAGAGGACAAGGGTGAATAAGAAGTCGAGCGGGGTCATATTTCAGGGCCCAATGTATGGTAGTAGCTGAATCATGGATCACAAACACAGAACTCAGTTCCTGAGGACGGCTTCAATGAGACAACCCACCATGTACTCCTACATGGCCTCTCACCGCTACCTTTACCAAATCGTGTTCACACACTTAGCTCACACACAGTAGGACATGTTCACACACCTCTAATTCATCCCCGATGAATCAGACCTGACTCAACTCTAAGCAGTAGCAGGCATGACAAACAAACATGAATGAGTAGGCACAACAGGGCTCAAACAACTCCTACTCATGCTAGTGGGTTTCATCTATTTACTGTGGCAATGACAGGTCATGAAGAGGATAAAGGGGTTCAACTACCGCAGCATGTAACAGTTGAATCGGTGTTGTCCTAATGCAGTAAAAGAGAGCAGGAGCGAGAGAGTGGGATTGTATCGGAATGAACAAGGGGGTTTTGCTTGCCTGGCACTTCTGAAGATAACATTGAGTCTTCATCAGTGTCAACGATCACATCATCGATATCACGTCTATCGAGAGGGGACAAATACCGGCAACACAGAAAGGAACACAATCAATGCAATGCACAATATGATGCATGCTCATTACATGGCAAAATGAATGTGTTTTGGGCTAATGCAACTAGCAACAGATTAAATGAAGTTGGTTTGAATACAAGATTCAAATTTAAACTCCATATGTGATTATTCAAATGCCATTTAATTGATTTGTGCTAAACAGCAGCTATAAGTTGTTCTAACATGCATGAAAATGGTACAGATGGATTCCTTGAATTTTTCTGATAATTTTTCATATATAATTTATTTAATTTGGAGTTACGGTTAATTTTCTATGATTTATTGAAGTTTTAGGCATTTTCTGGAATTAATAAATCATTTAAGAATTATTTAAATTCCAGAAAACATTTACTGCGTCAGCAGTGCGTCACCGTGACGTCAGCAGGTCAACAGACGCTGCTGCTGGTCAAACCTGACGTGTGGGGGCCACACGTCAGTGACACAGGGTTGTTTAACCCACTGACAGGTGGGACCGGTCAACGGCCACGTCAGCTAGGTCAA
>NW_021189656.1:0-1981 GCF_002162155.2 Triticum dicoccoides | reverse complement strand
ATACTCCCTCCGTTCCTAAATAGATGACTCAACTTTGTATTAAAATAGTACAAAGTTGAGTCATCTATTTAGGAACGGAGGGAGTAGTAATTAATCAGAGAACAGACCATAGCAGATCAATCAACACAGAAATGCTTTCAAACAGCATATTAGAAGTCACAGTCAATACACAACCAAACAAACAGGTGCCTGGTGCATCAGTCATAGTTGGACAGGTTATATATATAGCTAATCCGATGCAGATGCATAGCATAAGGCATAGTTGGACACCTTACATATATAAGCAAACACGATGCAGAAATACTACTATAGGTACTTCAACAAGCTAATACCAAGCAGTTCTTAAAAGATTCGTTCCGTGTCAGGCTCTCCATTCAGCCCCACTTGTGTGAACGCAATCTCTGGTTCGTCCCTTTGAAAATCCCTGTCAACAACCGCAAGCATCTCCATGTCCGAAGCAAGACGGGACCAAGCAACACAGATCTCCACCTCGGCACCGAGGAGGCAACACCGACCACGATCTATGTTGCATTCTTGGGCTTCGAAGCAGACCTGAGCTTTTGCAGGGAGAACGCCGGGTGGTGCATAGGCCTGTATTTCAACTTCCAGCTGTCCGCTTGGTTCTACAGAAACAACTTGCCTTGACAGATAAAGGTATCCATCTGAATCCGCAGGTCTTCTTCCATCTTTTGAATCAAGCAGCAAGATTTCCCCAGACGAAGGCTGAGCAACATACTTGAATTCACCATCACTGTCCTCCATAAGTTCCCGTGATGCTGGGGAGCAAGCAACCCGAACACCATGTCCAAAAGGCCACGCCCCATTGTCTTTGACGACGCGTACGCCAAAGATGGTGGCCTGGACCGAACCTAGAAATCGCTCCAAGCGTAACTCCATCGTGCAGAAGCAGTTCTGAAAGCAGATGGTGGATACACCAATACGGCATTGGATTTGGCGGTATGTATCTGTGATCAACGGCCTGTCCCGAGACTTGACACTGCCTTTCACCATAAGCTGGACCTCATAATTAACATAGTCCTCAAAGAAAACAGCACGAGACGGGCCGATCAGGCGCAGATAAGGATCCTGCATGCAAAAGCATCACCATATCAGCCACAGCATTAATTAATAATCAACAAGGGAGGACGCAGGCAGACAGGCAAGAAGATCCCCAAAAAAAAAATGGAGAGCAAATTAATATACCAGCAACCGTACATTTTGAGTAAGTTTTTGGGAGTTGCTCCTATCGCAAAAGAAGAGAAGGTTGCGGTTGTAATCCACGCCATCACGGGCAGCGACCACACCATACACGGACAATGGAAATTTGAAGCCGCCTTTCACCTCTGTAAGCTTGACAGAGAAGATCTGCACGGCAGGTTCTATGCCAGCGCCGCATGGGATGCGCCCAGGTGCCAAGTGTGTAAACTGCATGGAACTCACTGTCGCTGCACCCAAGTAAATCGGCTGTCAGAAATCTAACATGAACAGATACGTGCTAGATAAGCAGCAGAGTAAATCCCCTATTCCCTTGTTAAGGAAGGAAGGACAACCGTCGAAGGTAAACTAATTAAATTAACCAAGAATGAGAAAACAAAGCCGCATGGTTAATTACTACTCACTCTTGTTAAGGAAGTGGCCGCTGCGTCGGCTAAACGCAGTCTCCCAGCCACGACGGAAGGACTCAAACTTGAGCTCCTCGGTAGACATCACCCTCTTCTCCTTGGCTAATTGTGCCTCTGATTTGCCTCTGTCTACCTCATCGTCATCAACACAATCAGTGTCAGCTCGATCATGGCCATCACCGTTTATGGACACTTTTGCCGTTGTGTTGGTGGGAATGGGATCAGGTTTCTCTGATACATCGGTATCTTGGGCATCTGCCTCCATCACTGCCTCAGCATCAATCTCCGAAATTGGTGTGGAGCCGGTGATCCTCTGGACCCCCTCCTCCTCCATGGCTGGCTTGCCACACTCCATCTCA
>NW_021189655.1:0-1652 GCF_002162155.2 Triticum dicoccoides | reverse complement strand
ACACACACACACACACACACACACACACACACACACACACACACACACACACACACACCAAATAGCTTTACTAGCTTGCCTTGTTTTTATAACAAAACCCGTTTGAAGGATGCATGAATATCATCCACTCTAAGTAGACACTAGCAACTATAAACAACACAAACCCAAAGAGCATGATAGAGAGGAAACACAGAGGGCATGATCCATCAAAGTTGTAGATCCTAAATAAGTGTCAAACACGAACAAACAACATGGCCTAACCAGGAGAGGGACCAAACCGCAATTATAATCAAAAGATTGTGATAGCCGGGCATGTCACATTCAAAGAAACTGCCATGTCAGACCTCTCTCTAATAAACACAACAAAATATAAGCTATGTTCAGCAAGGAACTAGAGTTCTAGTCTTGGGCACAATGCTCCCTCCAAGGAGAAACCAATGGTCATCAAGGAATTTTATGACCCCAGGCAAGATTATCTTCATCCACACTATGCATGCATGGCTTCAGCTCTAATCACATGCATAGCACCGCCAGCAAGAGCATTTTTCATGGGAAAGCAAAGAGTTAGCTCAAAGGCTAGGTCCTAGAGGAGACAAAGGAGAAGGAGAGACCAGGGACTCACCTCAGTGGTGGTAGATGAGGGGGTAGTCGTGGGAGCCAACGCCAAGGATACAGGGCGAAAACCTTGCCATACCGTCAACGCCGGAAGCAAGGCGGTGTACCACCTTTGCGGGAGATCGAGGCGACAACCCCCAGGTAGTGCCAACAAGAGCTCCTAGTAGGCGTGCAAGCGACACAAGATCCAACCTGCCCATGCATCAAGATAAATTGTTGTTAAACATCCCGCACTACAGAAAGATAAAATAAGGAATTTGTTAAAAACATTCAAGAAAAATACACTGTTGAAAACACTTATGAGGCATCTACATTATTTAGCAAGCCTAAGCCAAAAAAGTATCTATAATTTATGAAGGCACGTGGCGGCCTCTCATTGGCCGTAGCGATGTGGCGACGGCGGTGGACGCGTGATACGTCTCCAACGTATCTATAATTTATGAAGCATTCATGCTATTTTATTATCTGTTTTGAATGATTATGGGATTTATTATACACTTTTATAGTATTTTTGGGACTAACCTATTAACCGGAGGCCCAACCCATATTGCTGTTTTATTGCCTGTTTCAGTATTTCGAAGAAAAGGAATATCAAACGGTGTCCAAATGGAATGAAACCTTCGGTAGCGTGATTTTTTTGGAAGAATATGATCCTGGAGACTTGAAGTTCACGTCAGAAGATCCTCGAGGCAGCCAAGAGATAGGAGGGCGCGCCCCCCACCTGTAGGGCGCGCCCCCTGTCTCGTGGGCCCCTCGAGCACCTCCCGACCGACTTCTTTCGCCTATATAAGCCTACGTACCGTAAAACCATTGAAAATCAAGATAGATCGGGAGTTCCGCCGCCGCAAGCCTCTGTAGCCACCAAAAACCTCTCAGGAGTCCATTCCGGCACCCTTCCGGAGGGGGAACCCATCACCGGTGGCCATCTTCATCATCCCGGCACTATCCATGACGAGGAGGGAGTAGTTCACCCTTGGGGCTGAGGGTATGTACCAGTAGCTATGTGTTTGATCTCTCTCTCTCTCTCTCTCTCTCTC
>NW_021189654.1:0-1591 GCF_002162155.2 Triticum dicoccoides | reverse complement strand
TAGCAAAGGACAAGCCGGAACAAACTCTTATAATAGGAAAAGCGCTCCCGAGGACACATGGGAATATCGTCAAGCTAGTTTTCATCACGTTCATATGATTCGCGTTCGATACTTTGATAATTTGATATGTGGGTGGACTGGTGCTTGGGTGCTGTTCTTACTTGAACAAGCATCCCACTTATGATTAACCTCTATTGCAAGCATCCACAACTACAACAAAAGTATTAAGGTAAACCTAACCATAGCATGAAACATATGGATCCAAATCAGCCCCTTACGAAGCAACGCATAAACTAGGGTTTAAGCTTCTGTCACTCTAGCAACCCATCATCTACTTATTACTTCCCAATGCCTTCCTCTAGGCCCAAATAATGGTGAAGTGTTATGTAGTCGACGTTCACATAATACCACTAGAGGCTAGACAACATACATCTTATCAAAATATCAAACGAATACCAAATTCACATGACTACTAATAGCAAGACTTCTCCCCTGTCCTCAGGAACAAACGTAATTACTCACAAAGCATATTCATGTTCATAATTAGAGGGGTAATAATATGCATATAGGATCTGAACATATGATCTTCCACCAAATAAACCAACTAGCATCAACTACAAGGAGTAATCAACACTACTAGCAACCTACTAGCACCAATCCCGGACTTTGAGACAAGAATTGGATACAAGAGATGAACTAGGGTTTGGAGATGAGATGGTGCTGGTGAAGATGTTGATGGAGATTGCCCTCTCCCGATGAGAGGAGCATTGGTGATGACGATGGTGATGATTTCCCCCTCCCGGAGGGAAGTATCCCCGGCAGAACAACTCTGTCGGAGCTCTTGATTGGTTCCGCCAAGGTTCCGCCTCATGGCGGCGGAGTCTCGTCCCGAAAAGTTCCCTCTGATTTTTTTCTCATCGAGAGACTTCATATAGGAGAAGATGGACATCGGAGATCCACCAGGGGGCCCACAAGGTAGGGGTGCGCACCCTAGGGGGGCACCCTCGTGAGCAGGGTGTGGGCCCCTGGCCTTCATCTTTGGCGTGGATTTTTCTTTATTTATTTTAAGATGTTCCATGGAGTTTCAGGACTTTTGGAGTTGCGCAGAATAGGTCTCTAATATTTGTTCCTTTTCCAGCCCAGAATTCCAGCTGCCGGCATTCTCCCTCCTTATGTAAACCTTGTAAAATAAGAGAGAATAGCCATAAGTATTGTGACATAAAGTGAAATAACAGTCCATAATGCAATAAATATCGATATAAAAGCATGATGCAAAATGGACGTATCAGACACCTAGGGGAGAATTCTGGCAGCTGGAAATATGGACCTGGAAAAGCTACGTCAGGCTACCTATTCTGCACAACTACAAACAAGTTGAAACTACATGGTGATTTTTTATGCAATATATAAGAATTATTGGAGCCAATAACTACCAAAGGGGGGCCACCAGGTGGGCACACCCACCTGGGCGTGTCAGGGCCCCCTGGCGCGCCCTGGGGGGTTATGGCCTCCTCGGCCCACCTCCGGTGCCCATCTTCTGGTATATAAGTCATTTTGACCTAAAAAATAAGAGGAGGACTTTTGGGATGAG
>NW_021189653.1:0-1150 GCF_002162155.2 Triticum dicoccoides | reverse complement strand
TCAAAGAAAACAACACCACGATCATCCATAGAGAAACATCCACCAACTCCCTTCTTAATGTTTCTCTTGATCCGGGTAATCCCCCTATCAAACTTCTGGTCAGAGATGATCTGATCCTCAAGGGTAGGTTTCGCCACCAAGGTAGAAAGGAATCCGCGAGGAGCAATGTGAAGGTTAAGCTTACAGAATTCCTCATGGAGAAGTGGTTGGCCTTGCTGCAACATGAGATTGTTGCAATAAGATTTACGGCTTAGAGCATCAGCCATGACATTGGCTTTGCCTGGGGTGTAGGTAATCCCTAGATCATAATCTGTGATCAACTCCAACCAACGTCTTTGCCTAAGGTTCAGATCCGGTTGGGTGAAGATATACTTGAGACTCTGGTGATCGGTGTAGATCTCGCAACGTTTACCAAGGAGGTAATGTCGCCAGGTCTTGAGTGCATAGACTACGGCCGCAAGCTATAGATCATGTGTAGGATAATTCTCCTCATGTGGATGCAACTCTCGAGATGCATAGGCAATCAGATGACGATCCTGCATAAGAATGCAACCTAGTCCCTGTCGTGAGGCGTCGCAGTAGATAATAAAGTCTTTAGTGAAATCCGGTGGCACAAGTATGGGAGCAGAAGTCAGGCGTCTTTTCAGTTCCTGAAAACTGTACTCACACTGTGGGGACCACTTGAACTTTTTATCTTTCTTGAGAAGTTCCGTGAGGGGTTTGGCTACTTTGGAGAAGTTTTCAACAAAGCGGCGACAATAGCTGGCTAGACCAAGGAAGCTCCTAACTTGTTTCACGGTCTCAGGTGGAGTCCAATCGAGAACGGCTTGAACTCTCTCGGGATTGACAGCAATGCCCTTACCAGAGATTACGTGGCCTAGGTAGGTCACTTCTGGCAACCAAAATTCACACTTGGAGAACTTGGCATAAAGGCGGTGTTCTCTGAGTTTTTCTAAAACAAGTCTAAGATGTTCGGCATGCTCTTCCTCGTTCTTCGAGTAAATAAGAATATCATCGAGGTAAACCACGACGAACTTATCTAAGTACTCCATGAAGATCGAGTTCATCAAGCGGGAGAATGTGGCTGGGGCGTTGGTTAGGCCAAAGGACATGACGGTGTACTCGTACTGACCATAACGAGTGACAAAAG
>NW_021189652.1:0-1984 GCF_002162155.2 Triticum dicoccoides | reverse complement strand
ACTATTACCTCAATCCAAAATATAGCGGAAGCAACAAGGTTGTGGATTCCCATCAACACCAACGGCAAAGTTGAGTATAGGAAATCGTAACCCTAACGTACCACTTACTCGTCGTCTGAAAAGTCTGCAACATGAAAAGTTGCAGCCCGAAAACGGGTCAGCACATGGAATATGCTGGCAATGTAACACATAGAGAGTAATGAAAGAATAGGCTATACTACATGCATATATGGCTGGTGGAAAGCTCTATGGTTACAGTTTTTGCGAAAAGCCAATTTTTCCCTACTACAAAGGAATAAATTTGTTTAACTATCATGGTGGTTGTTAAACATTGAGAATGGTTGACAGCATCCTCAATCCCAATTAAAAGTACTCATTAAACCCAAACAAATTATAATAAGTAACGTGTTGAGATCAACAGGATAATCCAAGAACTAGATACTCAAAATGTCCATAACCGGGGACACGGCTAATCATGATTAGTTTGTTACTCTGCAGAGGTTTGCGCACTTTTCCCACAAGACTCGATCGCCTCCGTTTGGTTTCTCGCACTACAGGGTGTTTGAGAAGGCGGATGACCGAGACATAGTCTTTCAGAAGCGCTAGCACCTTACATGGGGGTAAACCGGTACACCTACATCCCCTACATCTGCTAGTCTACCCCGTAAGAGTTCGCACAACTTAGTCAACTATGCTAGAGCCCATAGTAGCATGTGGCTGCACACGGAAGTTTCTAGCATGAAAAATCTTATGATCCCTTTGAGCCTGGGTGGCGGTCCAAAATAAAAACAGGCAAGTCCTGATAGACATCAGGTGCCTCAATCCACCCAGATGTGTGTTTAAGTTGCCACCTTAGATAAACCATTAAAATTATCAATCTCACATCTGTCATGGATATCACTCACCCAATCCACGTCTACTAGCATAGCATAGCATAATAAGCAAACGTAGAAGTAACTCCCAAGGTTTTATAAGTAACAGGTAATAGGTACTACCTCAATTCTACTTCCCATCCCACAATTTAATTGGATCCTAATCATGCAGTGTGAGAGGATTGATCTAATGCAATAAAACATGGGTTGTAGAAAAGATATGATCAAGTGTTACTTGCCTGCAATGTTGATGAAGATGATGCGCACTCAAAACTCTTGATAGATCTAATCGTCACACTCCGGTCAATCTATCGTAAGCAAACAATAGTAACCACACAATAAGTACTCAACTAATGCACAAGTAAAACTCGAATGAGAGAACGAACCAGAAAGTTCAACTTAAGAACTCCGGTTGCAAAGAAAGAACGAGCCGAACAAACGACGAAAAACAAACGGCGGAAGAAAACAACTCGGTTCTAGCAAGTTGAATCTAGGTCAAAATTTTACTGTAGCAAAAGCTTGTTCAAGTTGATTAGACGAAACGGCGGTTTCGAGATGAAACTCCAGGCGCTTGAACACCTGATTCCGATAAACGAGCGAGAAGATAAACTAGAACGAAGATCGGATCTGAGATCGCGATCGCGGAATAAATCCGACGAGAAGAAAAAGAAGAACGGTTACACGAACAGACGTCGTTAACCGGGAAATAATCGGTGATCACGTTCGTTGAGACGAACGGTCCGAAAGAAGAACGAAAACCAATCTAGAGTTTTCGGGAAAAGAGATCGAACGAAAAACCGATCTAGAACACCGGAACGGTTTAGCGAAAAATCGGAAAGAAAACGAATCGGTAGAGAAGAAAAGAATCGGAACGGTTTATAAGAAAAACCGAACCGAGGGAAAGAAGAGACGCGGCGCGGTACCTCCGGCGAACGGCGGCGACGGCGGCGTTGACGCAGGGCGGCGGCGGCGCGGTGACGCATGGTGGCGGTGGCGGCACTAGGGCGCGGGGTTGGGCGGCGTTGGGCGCGGCGGCGATGCACAAGGGCGGCGGCGCGGGTGAGAGGCGCGGGGTGAGGCGCGGCTTGGGTGGTGCGGCGGCGCGGCGTGGG
>NW_021189651.1:0-1047 GCF_002162155.2 Triticum dicoccoides | reverse complement strand
AAAAAAAGCAGTGCAAAAAAAAAAGAGCGCAAAAAAAAAGAGCGAAAAAATAAAAAATTTCAGAGTGTGCTTTTCCCTTGTTTACGTGCCGCGCCGTGATTTTGTTAGTGTTCTAGGCTCGCGTCTCTAGCACAGTCTAGCCTAGGACCAGCACAGTACCGTCGTTGAGCGTTTATTCAACTTTGCATCTCTGAATTGATTATTGCTGACCCTTTTTGCTACCATATTATAAGCCTTCCCAGCTCCACATACATCTACGTCGTGCGTTTGACTCTCCCTGGTAATCGCTCTATCCAAGCTATGAGAGTTTTTGACTACAACGGTTGCCGATCACCGCCTGCTGCTGGGTAAGAACTGGTAAGAATTTGAGATTTGCTTGACGGATTTGTGACACCCACCACCACCACTTGTTCGTAGTCTGTAGGATCATATTCTTGTGTGTTTCTATTGCTGCTAACCATGCCAGGATCACAAGCCGACGAGATTGACTGGGAGAATTTATCGAACAAGGAGCTTCATGATAAGTTTCAGCACATGATGACTGAACAGGTGCAAGATGTGTTGAACAATTTTGAAGAGGCCATGGAGAAGATCACTGGCCTTGAGAAGACGTTCGAAACAATGCTCGATAACAAGTTTAATGAATTGCTCGCGCGTCTTCCACCACCACCACCCGCTGCACCTAACGCACCTCTCCAACAACAACAACAACGACTACCTCCACGTCGCGAAGCAGACCTCCGCCGAGCAAGCCGTGTTCCTCTTGCGTTTGGCCAAACTGTTGGTGCTGCTGTTGATACTTCTGTGGCTCCTGCTGCTGATGCGGAGGAGGATGATTATGTGGGAGATTATGAGGATGAGGTTGATCAAAATCAACACTACGTGCAGCCACCTGTACCACCACCAGCAGGTCGACCTCAGGTATATATTCGTAATGGTAGGCCTGCACCACCACCTCAGGTACGAGATGATGTCCATATTCCTAAACTGAAATTGAATATTCCACCATTTGAGGGTAGATATGTTCCTGATATATATCTTACTTGG
>NW_021189650.1:0-614 GCF_002162155.2 Triticum dicoccoides | reverse complement strand
TAATTAAATTAAATTAACCCCTGTTAACCCCCCTGTCACTGACGTGTGGGTCCCACACGTCAGATTTGACCTGGACAGCCGCGTTGACCACTGACGACGTGCTGACGTCATGCTGACGCAATTATTTATTTTCTGGAATTAAAATAATTCAGAAAATCCAGAAAATGATTTAAACTTCAAAAATTCATAACAATTCAACCGTAGCTCAGATTTAAATAATTTATATATGAAAAATTATCAGAAAAATGCAATCTTTCCATATGTACTAGTTTCATGCATGAAAAACCAACTTATACATGCTGAATATGGGAAAACACATTAGGGCATATATAAGAGACTTAATTTAGAAATGCATTTGAACCTTTGGTTCAAATGGACTTCAAACCAAATGTTTACTAGATGCATTAGCTCAAACAGCATCACATCTACATGCCATGTTCATGCATCATATTGTTGCATATGATTGTGTTTTGATTGCCGGCACCGTTCCTTCTCGATAGGTCCTGCTCCGGAGACGTTCCAGAGTACCTGTCTGTGAAGCAGTGCCTCCCTTGTTGTTTTACCAGGCAAGCAAACCCCCTTGTTCATTTCGATAAAACCCTACTCTCTCGCTC
>NW_021189649.1:0-1470 GCF_002162155.2 Triticum dicoccoides | reverse complement strand
CAAAGGCATTATGTAGCAGGGGAAGAACTCATAAAGTGATCAAATGTGAAGGACACTGTCGGATAACAATCCAACAAAGGACTTGATGGTCCACAAAGGATCTGATACGAGTATCGGTACTCAACTAGAGGAAGCAGATTATAGAAACAGCTGACTAACTCAATTGTCAAATGCAAAGAAATTATGATTTCCAAATCAAGGGATCAGAAGCAATGCTCTGATTAGGGGTGGATAAGTTGAATAGCCGTAGGGTACAATCAAAGACAATTGGATTGGTCGAGAACCAATTCCAGTTAAAAGAATGGAAGCTCAGCCGGAAAGGTAATTTATAAGGATCAATGATGATTGCGTGTATTCGCAACATATTGAGTCAACAGACTCAAAATGGTAATGACAAGGAATGTCAATATGACTACGAGACTTATGGGATTATCCATAATGCAAGTAATCAAGAATTTCAAGAGCAATAGGATGCTCAGGATTTTCGGAAGATCGAATGGTATTTCGAGGATTCGTGACATACATGCATCAACTGGGGATGAGTGGATACTCGGTAACTGCGATAAATTATCCGTAGGGGTATTCAGGCGACAAGGAACTGCAGGGCAGTAAGCGTAGAGAATTCTCGGAATATCGAAGAGTATTTCAGGACATCTTGTAATAACAAGAGCAACTGGGGATGACAATATGAACGATAGGTGTAAGTAGTTATCCAGAGGGATTTATCGATGGAAGTGAATTGCAAAAGCGATGGCACATAGTCTCGAGAGCACATCGTAGAGTATCTTCGGAATCTTCTGGTGCAGCAGGCGGTCATCGGTAACAAGTGGCTCTCCGGGAGAAAGTACTTGCGAGAACCTAAAGTTAGTTTTGTTTTTAGCGAAATCATTTAACCCGAATAGAAGAGAGCTCAGAGTCCCAGAGTAAAGGTCGAGGAGTAAAAGATCCTAGTACCACCCAATGGCGACGTGGGCCCGTAAGGCACACAGCCAAGTTAGTAAAAGTTTTGTAAATTCTAGACTCGACTTCGGCCAAGGAGTTGGAAGGGGGATTCCTACAGGCAGTCGGCTCTGATACCAACTTGTGACGCCCCCGATTCAATCGTACACTAATCATGCATGCAAATGTGTACGATCAAGATCAGGGACTCACGGGAAGATATCACAACACAACTCTACAAATAAAATAAGTCATACAAGCATCATAATACAAGCCAGGGGCCTCGAGGGCTCGAATACAAGTGCTCGATCATAGACGAGTCAGCGGAAGCAACAATATCTGAGTACAGACATAAGTTAAACAAGTTTGCCTTAAGAAGGCTAGCACAAACTGGGATACAGATCGAAAGAGGCGCAGGCCTCCTGCCTGGGATCCTCCTAACTACTCCTGGTCGTCGTCGTCAGCCTGCACGTAGTAGTAGGCACCTCCAATGTAGTAGTCGTCGTCGACGCTGGCTCCTGGCTCCTGGAC
>NW_021189648.1:0-1678 GCF_002162155.2 Triticum dicoccoides | reverse complement strand
TGATGAGGACATGACTACCTTGGATATGACCAAAAATATTGCATATATGCATATTTGTCAGGTGATTTCTAGTGCAAACTATTCAATAATCTATTTATGTTATCCAGAACAAAAATACTTCACACACTTTTGTGTTTTGTCTAATTGCAGGTGTATGGAACATTTGTACAATCCACATATGAAGATAAGGAAGAAAGAGATGTTTATTTGCTGTCCAAAAAGTTCTCTCACGTCACTTTTGGCCCAAGAGAAGATAGAGTCCAAGTCTCTCACGTTCTGGATTCAGATTCGGACTGCACAGACACACCTGACTCAAAACGGACACAAGTTTTTCATACGGACTCCGAATTGGGTGATTCTTTTTTTGTTGGAAACTAGATTTCGTGCACTTTCCAACCCAATTGAAATCACCTTCAAATTCGTCCGGAGCGTTGAGTTGTGGACGAAACAATCTGATGCTGCAGCAGAATCCGAGTCAAACTACAAGTCCAAAGGTGTTACATCACCTCCACTTGGGCCCATTGGCCTTGTACGACCTAGATTTAGTTTTAGGCTGCCTTGGGACGTCCTCCCACCTCCTTGGCCACCACCCCTTGCTCCTATATAAGTAGATCCATCTAGTAGTTTTTCCTTGGGATTTGTTTAGTTAAAAGTTAGCCATTGCAACTTCGTGTACTTCGTTTGTGTCCAACGACCAGACCAAGACCGCTTACGGATCCCCACCATTATCAATACCTCATATATATTTGCAATATTCAGATTGCTTTATCATATTCTTGCTCGTTCTTCGATTGCTTGCAGGAATAGACCTTCGTGGTCAGGCTGACCGTGCTTCCGGCATCGTCAGTAACCTCAGGAGATTGGTTTAGCGCTTGCTAAGGCGCAACGTCGTGCACGTTTGTAGTCGGATCGTCAAAGTCGTCTCCACCAAATCGATAGTTATCATCTCATCGAAAGATCGGGACACCCCGCCTCTATCATACGCGAATCCCTTAGTCCTTGTGCTGTTCCTATTATTCTAGTGCCGAAAAAGGATGGTACATCACGTATGTGTGTTGATTGTAGAGGCATTAATAATATTACTATTCGTTATCGTCATCCTATTCCTAGGCTAGATGATATGCTTGATGAATTGAGTGGCTCTACAATATTCTCCAAAGTTGATTTGCGTAGTGGATACCATCAAATTCGTATGAAATTGGGAGATGAATGGAAAACAACATTTAAAACTAAGTTTGGATTATATGAGTGGTTAGTCATGCCTTTTGGGTTAACTAATGCGCCTAGTACTTTCATCAGACTAATGAACGAAGTTTTACGTGCTTTCATTGGACGATTTGTGGTAGTCTATTTTGATGATATACTGATTTATAGCAGATCTTTGGAAGAACATTTGGAACATTTACGTGCTGTTTTTATTGCTCTACGTGATGCACGTTTGTTTGGTAACCTTGGGAAGTGCACCTTTTGCACCGACCGAGTATCTTTTCTTGGCTATGTTGTTACTCCACAGGGAATTGAAGTTGACAAAGCCAAGATTGAAGCTATTGAGAGTTGGCCGCAGCCCAAAACGGTCACACAAGTGAGGAGTTTTCTTGGCCTCGCTGGATTCTATAGGCGTTTTGTGAGAGATTTCAGCACCATTGCTGCACCTCTCAACGAGCTTACAAAGAAGGAT
>NW_021189647.1:0-753 GCF_002162155.2 Triticum dicoccoides | reverse complement strand
CGCTCGGGTGTTCGCGGGAGGGAGAAACATAGGAGGGGAAGGAGCGAAGAAGAGTGAGGGAGAAGTGAGAGGGGGTCGGGGAGGCGCGTGGCGTCGTCTGGGGCGTCGCTGGGGAGGCCAGGGAGGAAGCAGGAGGTGGCCGAGCAGGGTGGAGGTGGCGCGCGCGGCGGTGTCGCGGTGTCCGTCCTCCTGGCAGGGAGGAAGACGACAGGGGAGGGGGGGGCGGCGGTGGGCTGGGCCAGCGGGAGGAGCTGGGCCGGCTGGGCTGGACAGGTAACTTCCTTCTCTCTCTCTGTCTTTTATTTTCTGTTCTGTTTTTCTTTTATTTAATTCTTTTGCCACTGTTTTGAATTAAAAATAATAATTCAAACAATGCCAAAGCTCCTCTGAATATTTTATATTGCTAGATGGACTCTTCCAAAAGCTTATAAAATATTTCAGGGGTATTTGAATTTATATTCTAATTATATGAATATAATTCAAATTCAAATAGCTAATGAATTAAATCCAAAGTCCCAAAAATAATTCCTTAAAAATGTTCAATATTTTGGTTGGGACCAGAACCCTTACCAAAAATTATCAAACATTTAAGAAGAGCATTTTGGAGCAATGAATGAGATTTCCAGGGTTTTTGCCCCTCTTTTATTTAAGTTTTTGAGGCTTCCAAAATTCCCTCAGTTCAAATTTTCAGAATTTAAACATGATGCACACATGAGCTAGCCTAGAGCACTACCAGCAGCTAGGGATGTGACA
>NW_021189646.1:0-2625 GCF_002162155.2 Triticum dicoccoides | reverse complement strand
CACAACCCCTTCTAGGATGTTTTTGTCCGGCATGAAAGCAGTTTGAGACGGCTGCACCACAGAATGCGCAATCTGCGTAAGCCTATTAGTCCCAACTTTGGTGAAGATTTTAAAGCTAACATTAAGAAGACAGATCGGCTCAAATTGCTCAATCCTCACAACCTCTGTTTTCTTAGGAAGCAAAGTAATTGTACCGAAGTTCAAGTGAAATAGCTGTAACCGTCCCAAGAAAAGATCCTGGAGCATCGGGAGCAAGTCCCCTTTAATGATGTGCCAGCACTTTTTATAAAACTCCTCCGGAAAACCATATCCGGTCCTGGAGTTTATTATTTTTCATTAGGGAAATTGCTTCAAACACCTCTTTCTCCGAAAATGGGGCTGTCAAAATATCGTTCTCATCTGCTGCGAGCTGAGGAACATCCCGAACCCTCGACTCATCCAAGGATACAAAATTATCCTCGGGAGGCCCAAACATCTGCTTATAGTAATTGGTAATTTATACCTTTAGGTTCTCCTGCCCTAAAATCTTCCCCTCATCTTGGTCAAGCTGAAAGATTCTCTTCTTTCGATGCTTGCCATTCGCAATCATGTGGAAGAATTGTGTGTTATCATCCCCCTGGACGATTTTGCGAACTTTAGCTCACAGTGCCACTTCAATTCCTCCTCACGAAGCAGTTCTTTCAGTCTTAATTCCGCCTCCACTTTAGTTTCCAGCTCTCTGGTATCTAAAATGGAGGACTCAGCTTTTAAATCTAGGGATTGAATAGGTAGAAGGAGTCTTTCCTTCTCAGCCTTATATATCCCACTCCGATGTTTGACCCAACCCCGTAAGAACTGCCTCAAATGCCTAATCTTATTCTGCCATCTCTCAACATTCGTTCTCCCTCCTGAATCTTTAGCCCATTCTCTTGCTATAAGATCCAGGAACCCTTCTCTTTCAAACCACACTGATTCGAAAGAAAATGTACTCTTGTTCCGCACATGCGTTGCCTCTCCCGAGTCAACCAACAATGGGGTGTGATCGGAGATCGCACGAGAAAACGCATGGACCGTCACTAGGGGAAACTTCTGCTCCCATTCGACGCTCGCTAGGACCCGGTCCGCCTTCTCAAATGTCGGGATTGGTAATGTATTGGCCCATGTGAACTTTCTACCAGAAAGCTCAATCTCTCGAAGGTCTAAGCTTTCAATAATTACATTAAACATGAACGACCATCTATCGTCAAAGTTATCATTGTTTTTTTTCCTTTTGTCTACGGATAATGTTAAAATCACCCCCAATCAAGATTGGGAGCTGCTCGTTACCGCAAATACGGACTAAATCCACCAAAAAATCTGGTTTGAGTTCAGGCTGCGCGGCACCATACACTGCCACCAAAGCCCAATTAAACCAATCGACCTTCGACCGTACCCGAAACTTAACCGCAAAGTCTCCCATTACAACATTCCGAACTTCCAACGAACCGCATTTAACCCCAAGTAAAATCTCACTGGATCTTCCTCTTGGAGGTAGGCAATGCCAATCGAAATCAACCCCTCCCGATAGAGTGCTAAGGAACTGGGGGGGGGGGTGTGAAATTGTCCCTTTCAATTTCGGACAGAGCAATAAAATCCAATTTGTGTTCTATAAAAGCATCTGCTAGGAACCTTCTTTTAGCCAAGTCCTTAAGACCTCTACTATTTCAAAAAATTCCTTTCATATTTCATCATGAACTTTTTTAGTGGTTCGAATCCTAGCACTTCTACGCATGGCCGAAGCCGGATAAATCCTACGATTCCACTTGCGTTTAGGCATTATCACGTTCTACGATTCCACTCAGGTGTTGCCCATGCAATCATGGGAATTTGTATATCACATTCTATTGTCACACAATTGAAAGAGTAAGTTGTGGGGCCAAAGTGAGAACACCAATGTACCACATGTGTTAATTAAACGGGTGTGCATGTTCCAAGAGAAGACTACGACTGTGAGGTTTTTTAAACTATACACTCGAGTGCGAGAGCTGTTTTTTAGGGGTCTAAGTGTGAGATGTATGTCTTTTTTTAAGGAGAATTTGAGGGCTTTATTCAACACAA
The DNA here is from genome assembly GCF_002162155.2 of Triticum dicoccoides. Lineage (NCBI taxonomy): Eukaryota > Viridiplantae > Streptophyta > Magnoliopsida > Poales > Poaceae > Triticum > Triticum dicoccoides. The sequence goes on along the minus strand of NW_021189646.1, from coordinate 549 downwards.
AATGGGATGGGACAGTCAGCTAATAAGCCGCTGATCAGGAAGGAAGGTTCAGAGTCAAGCCAACTCTCGGCGATCATTAGCGAGCAAACACGCTTTGCACAAAGATGAGCTGAAAGATTGGCTGACCTATTGACATGTCGAATTACAAAGGAACAAACAGCTAAGGCAAGCTCTCTAATTTCTAGCCGAGTGTTCCAGAGGTACTTTTTTTAAGGGGGTCTGAGTGCGAGAGGTATGTATGGACACTTCACATTGGGATGGCTTTGTGGTTGTTTATCCGTGGCACTGATCCTAAACGTGAAGTGTGCATATATACCTTTCGCACTTAGACACCCTCAAACCATCATGCCATTTTTGCGAAAAATATTCAAATTGCGAACTTTTCCCAGACATGAACCTTTTTAAAATTTGTGATGTTTTTATTAAAATCATGAAATTTTCCAAATTCATAAATTAAATTTAATTCATGAATATTTTTTAACTCATGATCTTTTCCAAATTATTAAACCTTTTCAAACTTATACTAGATACCAATGGTCACTCTATCAG
>NW_021189645.1:0-2279 GCF_002162155.2 Triticum dicoccoides | reverse complement strand
TTTTTTTTGATGAGGAAACAAAGTGGCCTCCAGATGTATATTTTTTCAACGGGGTGGAGCCAGGGAGCACGTACGTGAGAAAATCTCATCCTTTTCCCGTTTACATGTATGTGTTTTTCTTAGTTGGTGCATGTACGTGAGTTCTCTTTTTAAAGAGGCCCACCATTTACCAAATATATTTTCTTTAACATATGTGCGTTCAGATGTGTCACGTACAGTCGTTGGAGGCCCAGAGCATTATATATGTTACATAAATCTAACGGTCAAGATAATTCTATTTGTTAAGATTTACCGGATTGAGGGCTAGTAATTTCTAATTAACTTGCAATTTTCTAGCATATTTACCTTGCTCCTGGTTCACCTTATATCACTTTTAATATATAAATAGATGCAACATAAATATGTAGACAAGACCTGTGTTTGTCTTTTATTCCAAGTTTGGACTAGTATAGTTTGGGTTCTTACATGATAGTGCATGTCACATAATTTTTTCACCGCTACAACGACCAAACCATGGACTGAGAAAACCGTGTTTCATATATCTAGCACTAGAGTTATTTTCTTCTCAGTTAGTACCGAAGATGCCAAATGGCGTGATGGTGCAATATGGAGGGATGTAGACATTGCAAATTGCAGGTAGCGTCTGTAGCGCTAGGTTCCTTATTTCCTCGAACTGGGGCAGTTGTTGAGGCTGGACAGAGCCCTGGGCCTGTGGGTTTTGCTGAGATGGCCGGAAGGAGCCCTGGCCTAATGGATATTGTTGCTGAGGCTGTTGGAAGGAGACCTGGCTCGATGGTTGTTGTTGTTGTTGTTTTTATTGTTGATGCAGAATAATAGCATGAACAACATTGTGGATGGCCTGGCACTGCGACTGCTCAGGGATCTGCCATAGGTGCTGACAACACAATTCTTGCAACAGCTGGTAAGTACTTTGTTGCAGAACTTGTGATCTTCCATGCGCTATGTTGTGTTCCTGCTATACAACATCCATGCATGGAATCAGTTGTTGTTGCAAAATTTGTTGAAGGATTTGTTGTTGTTGTTGTTGTTGTTGTTGTTGTTGTTGTTGTTGTTGTTGCTGCTGCTGCTGCTGCTGTGAAATTGGTTGTTGTGGTTGCGAATACTGTGGTTGCGGTTGTGGATATGGTTGTTGTGGTCGAAATGGTTGTGGCTGCGAATATGGTAGTTGCGGCTGCGGAAATGGTTGCAGCTGCAGATATGGTTGTTGTGATGGAAATGGTTGCGGCTGTGGATATGGTTGTTGTGGTGGAAATGGTTGTTGCTGCCCTAGAAATTGTTGTTGTTGTACCAATGGAACTTGCTCTTGTGGATGTTGCTGAGATGGATTTTATGGCTGCAATTGTGGCACTGGAACTCTAACTGCAATTGTGGCGGTGGTCGCCACGATAGCAAGGAGGGCAAGGATGAGAAAGGTCTTCATGGTGGATTTGTATTGACCACAACTTGCTTGGCTTAAATGATGCGCTCTACTTATGAGAATGATGGATGAGGAAGGATGATCGTCATGCTATGGGGCTATTTATAGCTGCCATGGAATGATCTCTTTCACAATTGGCATTTGTTTGTGTGGAAAGTGCTTGGATGCTTCTCAAAATCATCATTTGGTATGTTCTGTTTGGTGGCACTACTTACAAGTGTATTCTTGGACTGGTCATTAAAGTTCCTTGTTGTTGCACTATCATTCCACCACCAAAAAGGTGTGATAACATGCATGACTCATCTTATTCACTTTACAGCTCAAACACTAATCTAGATTGCTTATTTTTCTGAAACTAAGTTTGTAATTTTCTGCAAATTGTTACGCATAAACTAGATAAGCATGGTCGTCACGGTACTTAGTTTGTAATCTTGTGTGGTCTGTTAAGATAAATAAGACTAGTAATGTAACTTGCTTTAGTAGGCTATGACTCGTCAAATTCCTTTTACATGTCAAGTGTTGTAGTGTTCTAGAAGTTATTAGCAAGCATAAATTTTGTAATGTTCTACAAGTTGTTACGTGTAAACTAAATAAGCTTGACTTGCACACAAACAAGATTGTAATCACTAGTCATCTACCCTTGCAACTGCACGGCCTAGCTATTATAGGGGTACATATTTATTAATAAATATTTATATGTAAAATTCAAGCGCTTAAATTACAGATATCATACATCTGAACATATGCTAAGTTATTCAAACAATTATAGTACAATATAAGCACATATATTATAAACTTCATTATATGGAAGAGTGCCTCTACTTCCCATATATATAAAAAA
>NW_021189644.1:0-1066 GCF_002162155.2 Triticum dicoccoides | reverse complement strand
AGAGTCCACGATGTCTTCCACGTTTCTCAACTCAGGCGTTGCTTCTCGGATCCTATCCGTGGAGTAGACTACGAAACGCTTGATCTCCAAGATAATCTTACATATCGAGAGTACCCCATTCGTATCCTCGATCGGGCCGAGCGTACCACTCGACGTCATAATATCAAGTTTCTCAAGGTTCAATGGTCGCACCATTCTGAGGATGAAGCAACTTGGGAAAGGGAGGATCGTCTTCGACTCGAGTACCCCGCCTTCTTCCCGGAGGAACCCAAATCTCGGGACGAGATTCTTTTGAGTGGGGGTGAGTTGTCACATCCTAGTTAGCCATGCATTAGAGTGTTGCATCATGTTTTCCTTTTCATCAGAAACTTGAAATGGGGATGACAGAACCCCCAGTCCCCTCTGAAACCAACTAGGGTTTACTAAAAACTTTTTCAATGAACCTGAAATGCCCTTCTAAAATGCCCATCATTTTTGTCTTGGTTCAGAACCTCTGCCAAAAGTGGTGCACATTTTCCTAGGCCATCTTAGGGTTTTTGAATTAAATCATAAATATTTGAATTTGGGAATTTAAAATTATATAAAATATTTAAATGCTCAAATATCTCCAAACTAAAATGTTTCATGTTGGAAATAATCCAACTATGGACCAGGAGTAATTTGGTGATTTTAGGAGTTACCTAAGTATTTTATTTAATTCAACAAAGTTGCAGAAGTATTAAAAAATCAGAAACAGAAAGAAAATGGGAAAAGCTTACCTGGCGCCTGCTCCCGGCCCACCTGCCGGCCCAGCCCAGCACCGCTCCAGCGAGCTGCTTGCCGGCCAGGCAGGCAGGCAGGTGCCCGACGGCGACCGCAGCGTGCGCCACGCACCTGCTCGCCGCCTCGCCGCTCCCCTCGCCCGGTGACGTCGTGGATCAGCCTCCCTCGCTCCCCCGAACTCCCCGGACACCCCCTCTCCTCTCCAGCTCCTCCCCCTCGCGCTCCCCCCGCCATGGCCGACGCCACCATCGCCGTGCCTTCGTCGTAGCCGTGCTCTCCGCCGCCCGTGCGTCCTCTCACCGTG
>NW_021189643.1:0-1205 GCF_002162155.2 Triticum dicoccoides | reverse complement strand
TTCAGATTGGTATTGTCTTGTTCGAGCTTGGTGACTGAAGCTAACTTCTCGTCAGCAAGCTTGATCTTCTCAGCTAGCTCAAGGTCTTTCTTCTGCTGGGCCTCCCTTACCTTACCTGCAAGTTACAGCAAGATCAGATGCTGAAACAAGCAAGGGGAAAAGCAGTCGTCAGGGTCTCACCAAACATACCTTCGGTCTCCTCCTTTGCCTTTGTCAGCTTCTCCTGAACCAGCTTCAAGCTCAGCTCGACTTGAGTATGTTTTTGTTCCAGCTCTGAGTAGCGAGCCACAAGATCACAGGAGTTCTGTGAAGAACCAATCGACTAAATGTCAAATATAATTCACTTCCGAGTGAAAAAGGGGATAAACACACGTTTCTAAGACTACAGCCAAATACAAGCATTCGACCGTAGTCTCGGGGACTACACCCAGTGGGTGCACTCAGCGTGCCCCCACTAATCCTGTTGAAGACAAAGTCGACCAGTCGACCTCAAAAAAAAAAAGAGTATGCGAGATGCATTCTCTAAGACTGTGATCAACTGCAAGCAGTCGACCACAGTCTCGGGGACTACACCCAGTGGGTGCACTCAGCGTGCCCCCACCGGTTTGTGAAATCCAGTCGACCAGTCGACTGACAGAAAGATTGACATTATAAAGCCTAAGGCCGACTGCCAGCAGTCGACCTTAGCCTTGGGGACTACACCCAGTGGGTGCACTCAGCGTGCCCCCACCGGTTTGTGAAATCCAGTCGACCAGTCGACTGACAGAAAGATTGACATCATAAAGCCTAAGGCCGACTGCCAGCAGTCGACCTTAGCCTCGGGGACTACACCCAGCGGGTGCACTCAGCGTGCCCCCGCTAACACGGAGTTTATTCGACACACCCAGTGGGTGACTAATATAAATTCCGGAAAAGAAAAGTTTTTGGTAGCATATCCAACAGAACAAACAGCGGTCGACTGACCTGGACATTGCTTTGGAGGGCAGAACTGGCGTCATAAGCTGCCTGGCTCGCGTCCCGGATGGTCTTCAGCTGCTCCATCATGAGTCCCGCCTGGCGTATTGCCTCCTTCGCTGCGCCAGCTTGGTCCTCTGGGACGTGGTGCGTCGTGAAGAGAGAGGGCTGCTGGGCACTCGTCAGTGGATTTGCGAAGGACACCGTGTGTCGAGTGGTGTTCTCTTCCTCCACAGTCAGAATCTCAGGCG
>NW_021189642.1:0-1247 GCF_002162155.2 Triticum dicoccoides | reverse complement strand
GTGGAGGAAGGAGGGAATCACGTTTGTCCTCTCTGGACAACAGCTTCCCTTCTCTCTCCCAGCCTCTCTCTCTCCCCTCTGCACCCCAGAGCATCCCAGGCTCTTTCCAGGTTTTGCCCCCTTCCACTGTAGCCTCCAGACAGAAAAGGACGCGCGCGCGACGCGGAAAACCCGCGGATGCCGGCCAAAGTCGCGCTCTGGAGCGCCTGCCAGAGCGCCGACCGTTGACACCGCGCCTCCCGACCGCCTCGTGCCTTCCCATCGCGCCAGTTGATGTGTCTTGACGTCTGCGACACGCCGCCGTGCCGTCCCCATTGTCTCTCCCTCTCTCTCCCCTCCTGCAGCGCGTGCCCGACGCCGTCCGGCTCGGCCAATGGCCGGCCTCACACGCGCGGGCGCCAGAACACTCCCCCGCTCCATCTCCTCCTCCCTGGCGCCCTACTCCATCCCCACGAGCGCCGTGGACAGCTCCAACCTCTCTCCAACGGCTTCCAGAGCCGATCCCGCGGGCGCCCGTAGGCCACGCCCACGGTGAACTGCGGCCAGCCTATATAAGGCGCTCCCGAGCCCTCCTCTTCCTCCCTGTCGCCCCTCCACACACCCAATCCACCCCCGGAACCACCCACTTCTCTCCAGAGCCGCCCGAGCTCGAGATCGAGCTCGAGCTCTGCCGCCTCGGCTCGTCGGCGTCCGCGCGGTACAGGTCTTCTCCGCCCCAGCTCTCTCTCGATCTGGAACCGCGAGGCGCCACTGATTCTTTCCCCCCTCGTTTCCCCTTGTTTTGCAGCCGGAACCGGCCGGAGCCACTGACGCCGAAGCACCTCCGCCGCGGGACCTCGTCGCCGGCGAAGCAGGCCACCCCGGCGACCGTCTCCACCACCACCAGAACCGTGACTCGCTCCTGAGTCCAACGGTAGCCTCCGCGCCCCTTCCCGTGCCCTGTATCGCCGCCGGCGAGCTCGCCGTCGCCTCTGGCCGGAGGTAGACGACGGCCGCCGTGGGGCCGGCCCGTCAGCCACACGCCCTGACGGGTGGGATCCACCCGTCAGGTTTAAAACGTGCGCGCACGCGCGCACCGATCCGCCGTCGGCTGAAGGCGTATTCAGCCTTTACGCCTTCGATGTGGCGGCCGCGTGGGCTGGGTTTCCCCCCCCCCTGGGCCTGCTGCTGCTGTGGCCTCTCTGGCCCAGTGGCACAGCGCCGTTTCTCTTTTTCCTTTTCTGTATTATTTCCAAAAATTCCACAGG
>NW_021189641.1:0-4964 GCF_002162155.2 Triticum dicoccoides | reverse complement strand
TTTTGCAATTGTACTAATTATACAAGTACCTATCTTCAGTCAGTATTAAATTTTGCACGAGGAATCAATATAAATTTTTTAAGATTTATACCTGTCTAAAACGTGGATATTCTGACGTGGAAATTTGTGGAGTGTGCAGTCTAGCATATATATTTCTCACGTATACCCAAAAAAGTCTGTACCAGCCACAACCTAATAAATCTAGTTAGGAGCGTACGAGCCATGTACTAACTGAATTACATGTAGGCAAACCGAAGCTAATTGAAATTCAATTAGTACTTTGTCAATCTGTGTTGTTGTACTACTGTACTACTACACACTACTAGGAAAAACCTTATACCTAGAATCTTACCAGTAGCGCCTGTTAAAAGCAAGCGATACTGCTACTTACCTGTTGCGCGTGTAAACAAACCGCGCTACAGATATGAGTGTAGCAGTAGCGGCTCTATTGCAGAACACCCTACTACTAAAATTCCCACACGGTTGCGAGTATGCTAGGAATAGTCGTAGTGATCTTGAAAAAAACGTGCTACCGCTAGGCTTATTGTAGCAGCGCGTTTTCTAAGAAAAGCGCTACTGCTAATGAAAATAAAATAAAATGAAGAACAAATAAAAAAGTAAATGAAAAAGGAAAAAAGGAAAATGTAAAGAAAAATAAAAGAGAAATGTATAGTAGTAGCGTCTATTCAGGACATGTGCTATAGATAATATAGCAGCATCGTGTTTTGTTGAGCCCCGCTATAGAAAAGGAAAAGGAAAATAGATAGCTACTTCCTATAGCAGTAGTGCATTTTTGTAACAAGCTCTATAGCTAACTTAGCTATAGCGCTTTTTGCCTACCAGCGCTACCGCTACGTTTCACTTCAACGCCCCCCCCCGGCCACCACTTCTCCCCCAAATCCCTCGCCGGTCAGTCACCCCAGTTCACCGCCGTCTCCTGCCGACATCGACGCGCCCGAAGCCACCAGAGCCATGCGCCATCAACGCCATCAGAGCCGCCCCCGATGCCGCCGGAGTCGCGGCCTCATCAATGCCACCGGAGCCGCCATCGCCGCCATCGAAGCCACCCTCAACTGAATTATATACTCTATTTGCCTTCTAAATATATATATGTGGTACTCCTAATAAAATTTTAATTATCTGCTATAGAAACAATAGGCATGTGCAATGCAATATTAAATAAGAATATATGAAAATGTACTCCATGGTTGTGAATTAGAAGTACAGGGAAGGATCAATGAACATTGAGAATACAATGATAGTGACAGTGATGGTCAATGCATGTATTTTGCATCAAATTTTCATAAGACAACATGCTTATTTATCTTGTATATTCAACCATCAATGTACTAGTTTATCTCAATTTTCTCTGCTATTGCATGGTTGCAACGGGAGGGGACCAAAACTTTGCTGAAGCCGAAAAATGGAAGTACCATCGGGAAAGACACTTATTTGGAGCGAGAAAAAACTAAGCAGCAATACTTGTAGATTTTTTGAATGTAAAAGTGCACAAAAGCCATAAGGTGGGGGCATGGCGTAACCTGTGGGGCCTATGATGCCCACATGGCGTGTGTGATGGTAAGCTCATTTCATATGGTTGCAAGTCCAATCTTGTGCTATCTTGTGCAATGGTGCATCGCTCCCATGGTTGCAATTCCAACCGTGTGGCTGCCATGATGCATCGCTCCCTACATAGTGAGCGATTCTGGCTTGCTGGTCGCCTCCACATATGCTCCTGGACTTGGCATCAATTGTCTTGCATATCCGGCATTAGTTGAGTAGATAGGTGGTTGTGGTAAGTGCTTCAGCCCAATAGGAAGCGGGCATGTGTCCTCCAAAAATTGGGTGGACGTGACATCATGATGTAGGAGAAGGGCATGTTCTTTTAGTTTTGTTTTGTGGGGACGTATAGAGGCAGGATAGGTGAGGTTGGTTGCCGTGGCGGGATAACAAACCCGTGAATGTGGAGTTGACGAAATCCATGACATTTTCATCTTGCATAGAAACTAGGGGATGAACTGACCACGGACGTTGATGTGGAGGGCAGCAGCAGCGCGTGCTGGTGGCCGGCCATGGCAGTTCCGGCGGGCTGTGGACCGCCGAGGCAGCAGTGGGGTGCTGCACGGAGGTGGCGGGTCCGGATGGGGCGGCCGCATGGAGGAGATGGTGACGGGGCAGTGCTGGCCACACCGACTCTGGGGGCTAGGGAGGAAATGGGGGAGGAGAGAAGAGAAGAAAATGGGAGCGAGAAGAAGAAGATGACCGTCCAATGTAACACCGTTAATTTTTGCTCTCCACGATGCCTGCCAGATGGGCCCTACTATCATAATCCTGATTATTTCTTAACCATTCGATGATTAGTTGTTTTTTGAAACAGTGAACATGTCTTGTGGTAGGTTTTAGATTCTTTTTTTCAAAGTGATAGTTTTCTGGAACCCTAGCCTGGATTGCGATAGTTTTATGCTATTTACTCAGTCACCAGAGTGCGAAGATACACATATTGGAGGTAAATTGTGACGTAGCCTGCAACGGTATAAATTTAGTTACAAACCATTTTGTGTGTGGCATGATTACCTCTCCTCACGTTCACCCTGTAGAACTCTATCATAATTTGAAATATTCATTTGACAGAAATATTACATATGAGATATAGACACAACTGGAATAATATTTTATTACGAATGTAGAGTCAATGAAAATAACTTATCTGAGCATGAAATGCTGACTGAAGTATACGTTCTTATTCATAAAAATAATTATAAATAAGAAATAATACTCTCTTCGTCCCAAAACAAGTGTCGTGGTTTTAGTTCAAGTTAATTTGAACTAAAATCACGACACTCATTTTAGGACGGAGGGCATGATAAGATGTCTTGTATAGGAGACCATGCTAGTATATACTGAAACTACGCTGAGCCAAGCGCGCGTAACAATCCTAACAACATGTACATAAGTACTCCCTCCGTCCCAAAATTCTTGTCTTAGATTTGTCTATCCAAATCTTTGGCACCGGCTATGGAATGCCCGTTCGTACACAACTACACAAGGATATATATGTATACGGAGGCGCTTCATGCGTAAGGCTCGATGCTCGCAACCGGCTGCAGTGCCTTTTGGTGTGACTCATGTGCCGGCATCCCAGGCGGTTGTTAGGACTCGCACCTTGCCGTAGATCAGATCGCCGTTGTACGCGGACAGCAAAGAGCCCACCTACTCAACTAGCTAAGCAGATAAGCACGTACAAAAAAAATTACGAAAATAATAGGGAGTGCAATGAACACTAGGTTTTGGAAGGATAGCTAGATTCGCAATGTTGCTCTCTTTTAAAAATTTCCTAGTTTTTAGGGTGTTAATGTTAGTTTCAATATTACAGGGCTAAGGTTTTCTTTTGTAACGGAGGCCAAATACTTGCCTCGTCCATTAAATAAGCAGAAGAGAATTAGCTAGTTAATTTATGGAAAACTGGGCAAAAACAATCACCAACCGTTGAGCGACACATACAGGATACCACACATGCCACTCCGAAGAGGGCCTCGTCGATACTATACAACGACGTCATCGTCGTCATCACTTCTTCCATAGAGGCGTCATCGCCATCACAAAATCTGAGAAACGACTCCAACTTCGCCAAAGACAATCGTGGAACCAACCCACACTGAAAAGGCCGTGTGGGGTCACATGAAGATCTGCGCGCGAGACCTCAACCACCGTGATGAGAAAGTGCAGCTCGGGCATCGATGGAGAGCTACGGAGGAGAACCAGGCAACAAGGATGCACTACTAGGGAAAAGCCTAGCAGCAGCGCGGGTTTTAGGCCTATCAGTAGCGTGGGCAGGAGCGCAACTGCTAAGGCGCTACAGCTAATGCTTAGCAATAGCGCGCCTAGACCCACGCTACTGATAAATTGACTTAGTAGTAGCGCTTCTTCAGAACCGCGCTACTGGTAATTAGTAGTAGCGCTTCTCCTTTCCCGCGCTACTACTATTATTTAGTATTTTGTTTCTTTTTTATTTCATGTTGTATTCATACACCTTTACACAAGTTTTCATACAATAGGAATTTAGAGATTATTTTTACATCATAATGAGTTATTACATCACGGGGGGAAAGAACCGCGGATTAGTTTCAAGTGGATGTCCATCCACTTGAAACTAACCCGCGGTTCTTTCACCCAATGATATAATAATATCATCATCATCATCATCATATCATTAACAACTTATCATCATAATACATCATTGTCATATAACACCTCCTCGAGATCATCGTTTTCATCATTGACATCACATAACACCTCCTCACGATCATCATTATCAACTCTAACACATTACCACATAATAAACATATTGTACCTCATAGGACCTATTACATTCGATTAAGACCTACTACATTTTCTAAGGTAAAATAGCAAAAAACAAGATAGCCCCTGACTCTCCATTATGGAGAATGGAGATTAGCCTGTCTCCAATTCTTGCCTTTCGCTGAATGTTACTTCCAAGAACCTCCTTGCGAATGTCCATACATTTCTTCCATTCTTTGATGAACATGTGTTCACGGGTTTTAGAAATCCGATATGCACAGGTGAGCTCCGTAGATTTACCTGGCAGTATGTTCAGAACTGAGAGGCGACCATGCAGAGACATCAGATGAGGCACACAATCCAATGGGAGTTTCTGTTGAAAAACATAATAATAACTTCGTAGTTAGCAATGATGTACTAGTTTTAGAAGTATGCAAAAGATGCACGGATGTCGTAATAGTAAAAAAATCTTACCAGGGTATCTCCAGAGAAGTTACCGTGGTTCAACACATGCACTAGTGGCACGTATTCACCATAATTTGGAGGAGTTCGATAATAGTTATTGTAATTCTCAAGAAGAGTACAAAATGCGGTCAGATAATTTTTCTCCTTATACGTTAACTCGGTGCCATCGGTGTAGTGGGTTTTATCTATCATCTTCCGCA
>NW_021189640.1:0-1305 GCF_002162155.2 Triticum dicoccoides | reverse complement strand
CGGACCCCGTGGTTCCTCGAACGTTCGGATCGCCCCTGGACCCAAAATCAGTGAGTAATAGCTCAAAAAACTGGTCAGAATGGGCCAAATATGCGTGTTTTGACGACGTCCCCGTAACCGGACGCTTGGGGTTCCCCGAACGTTCAGATCACCCCGGGACCCAAAATCTGTGAGTAATAGCACAGAAAACTGGTCAGAATGGATCAAATATGCGAGTTTTGATGATATTCCCGTAACCGGACCCCGAGGTTCCCCGAACATTCGGATCGCCCCGGGTCCCAAAATTAGTGGGTAATAGCACAGAAAACTGCAAGAATGGACCATAGATGCGAGTTTTGACGAGGTCCTCGTAACCGGACCCCTGGGGTTCCCCAAACGTTCGGATCGCCCCGGGACCCAAAATTAGTGGGTAATAGCACTGAAAACTTGTCAGAATGGACCAAATATGCGAGTTTTGACGAGGTCCCTGTAACCGGACCACGAGGGTTCTCCGAACGTTCGGATCGCCCCGGGACCTAAAATTAGTGGGTAATAGCACAGAAAACTGGCTATAAGGGACCAAATCTACGAGTTTTGATGACGTCTCCGTAACTGGACCCTGGGGTTGCCCAAACTTTTGGATCGCCCCGGGACCCAAAATTAGTGGGTAATAGCACAGAATACTAGAATGGACCAAATATGCGAGTTTTGACGAGGTCCTCGTAACCGGACCCCTGGGGTTCCCAAAACGTTCGGATCACCTCGGGACCCAAAATTAGTGGGTAATAGCTCAGAAAACTGGTCAGAATGCTCCAAATATGCGGGTTTTCAGGAGGTCCCCGTAACCGGATCCCGGAGTTCCTCGAACGTTCGGATCGACCCGGGACACAAAATTAGTGAGTAATAGCAGAAAAAACTGGCCAGAATGGACCAAATATGCGAGTTTTGACGATGTCCCTGTAACCGGACCTCGGGGTTCCCCGAATGTTTGGATCGCCCCGGGACCCAAAATTTGTAGGTAAGCATAGAAAACTGGTCAGAATTGACCAAATCTGCGAGTTTTGACGAGGTCCCCGTAATCGGACTCTGGGGGTTCCCCGAACTTTCGGATCGCCCCAGAACCCAAAATCAGTGAGTAATAGCATAGAAAACTGGTTAGAATGGATCAAATCTACGAGTTTTGATGATGTCCGTGTAACCGGACCCCGGGGTTCCCCGAACATTCGGATCGCCCCGGGACCTAAAATTAGTGGGTAATAGCACAGAAAACTGGCTATAAGGGACCAAATCTACGAGTCTTGATGACGTCCCCGTAACCGGACCCCA
>NW_021189639.1:0-1106 GCF_002162155.2 Triticum dicoccoides | reverse complement strand
CCACCCTCCTCCTCCTCCTCCTCCTCCTACTCCCTCCTCCTCCTCCTCCCTCCGGTGGACCACTCATACTCCTCCTCCTCCTTTCTGTAATAGAAAGGCTTTTAGTAATAGAATTTAGTAATAAAATTCTTAGTAAAAGAAATTAGTAATAGAAATTTTAAGGTACAAAAATGTATGATGCTATATGAGATTTTTTAGTAAATGTAGGTTTTATGGATAGAATTGAAAAATTAAGTAAATGTAGGTCTTTTGAATAACATAGGAATTTTTTAGTAAAATTTCTTCTTTTGAATAGTATAGAAAATTAGTAAATGTTGAATAGAACAGAAAATTAGAAAAATTTCAGTAACTGGAAGTCTTCTGAATACAATAGATTTCGTTCGATGTCGGTATAAAATAAAATATGAAAATGCCCATGTCGATGATTAGAACTAGGATTTATGAGGATATATAGATAGATGGATGGATGGATAGATGTTAGGGATAGAACTAGGGTATTTTTAGTAAATGTATAGGTCTTTTCAATTTTTGGGGTTAGAACAAGGTATTTTTAGTAAATGTTAGGGCTAGAACTAGGATGTTTTAGATATAGGGTTTCACTAAGTCCTAAGATGAGGATAATAATGTTTTTTTATATTTTGTTTTTGCTGAAATCAAGGAGCCCCTGCATCATCTCTGCCATCGTCCCCGTCACCGACCACCTCTGACCTCGAGGTGAGACCAGCCAAATCCCCATGTCGATGATGATGTAGATGTTTTGATAGTTGTAATAGAGTAGTAGCTACATGAGTAGTTGTGATAATTTTCATGGAATATGATGGAGATTTAGACATGTGATATGTAGTGTTCTGTAGTACTAGTGCTTGCCCAAGTGGCCTATGTTTGCAGGGAACACATCACAGTGGCCTATGTTTTGCCGGAGTGTTGATTCATTTCCGTTCCAGCAAATTTCAGGCGCTCGATATGTCCTATTTTAGCAAAGGTCATGCCAGATTTTTCCGTGAATTTTAGCATGACTTGTGCTAGAATATGTAGGAAATATCGAGTGCCCTAGCTTTGCTAGAAAGAGAATTAAACGGCATTTTGACTTGACTTTAAGTCTGTCG
>NW_021189638.1:0-1293 GCF_002162155.2 Triticum dicoccoides | reverse complement strand
GTATCAAATACCCAGGAGTTACTATGATTACTGGTAAGGTACACATCAATCACATGTATATCAAATATACCTTTGGTGTTGCCGGCCTTCTTATCCGCTAAGTATTTGGGGCAGTTCCGCTTCCAGTGACCCTTCCCCTTGCAATAAAAGCACTCAGTCTCAGGCTTGGGTCCATTCTTTGACTTCTTCCCGGTAACTGGCTTACCAGGCGCGGCAACATCTTTGCCGTCCTTCTTGAAGTTCTTCTTACCCTTGCCCTTCTTGAACTTAGTGGTCTTATTGACCATCAACACTTGATGTTCTTTCTTGATTTCAGCCTCTGCTGACTTCAGCATCGAGAACACTTCGGGAATGGTCTTTTCCATTCCCTGCATGTTGTAGTTCATCACAAAGCTCTTGTAGCTTGGTGGGAGCGACTGGAGGATTCTGTCAATGACCGCCTCATCTGGGAGGTTAATGTTCAGCTGGGTCATACGGTTGTGCAACCCAGACATCTTCAGGATGTGCTCACTGACAGAACTGTTTTCCTCCATCTTACAACTGTAGAACTTGTCGGAGACATCATATCTCTCGACCCGGGCATGAGCTTGAAAAACTAGTTTCAGCTCTTCGAACATCTCATATGCTCCGTGGTGCTCAAAACGCTTTTGGAGCCCTGGTTCTAAGCTGTAAAGCATGCCGCACTGAACGAGGGAGTAATCATCAGCGCGAGTTTGCCAAGCATTCATAATGTCTTGGTTCTCTGGGACGGGAGCGTCACCTAGCGGTCCTTCTAGGACATATTGTTTCCTGGCAGCTATGAGGATGATCCTCAGGTTCCGGACCCAGTCGGTATAGTTGCTGCCATCATCTTTCAGCTTGGTTTTCTCTAGGAACGCGTTGAAGTTCATGTTGACATTAGCGTTGGCCATTGATCTACAAGACATATTTGCAAAGGTTTTAGACTAAGTTCATGATAATAAAGTTCTAATCAAATTATGAACTCCCACTTAGATTAGACATCCCTCTAGTCATCTAAGTGTTACACGATCCGAGTCGACTAGCCCGTGTCCGATCATCACGTGAGACGGACTAGTCATCGTCGGTGAACATTCTCATGTTGATCGTATCTTCCATACGATTCGTGTTCGACCTTTCGGTCTCCGTGTTCCGAGGCCATGTCTGCACATGCTAGGCTCGTCAAGTTAACCCTAAGTGTTTTCGCTGTGTAAAACTGTCTTACACCCGTTGTATGTGAACGTAAGAATCCATCACACCTGATCATCACGTGGTGCTTAGAAGCGACGAACTGTA
>NW_021189637.1:0-1636 GCF_002162155.2 Triticum dicoccoides | reverse complement strand
AAGCTTTATACGATCTTGTGATGTGGAATAAATAAAAGCAACGGACTGCATAATAAAGGTCTATATCACAAGTGGCAATATAAAGTGACGTTCTTTCGCATTAAGATTTTGTGCATCCAACCCTGAAAGCGCATGGCAACCTCTGATTCCCTCTGCGAAGGGCCTATCTTTTACTTTTATCTCCTACCTTATGCAAAAGTCATGGTGATCTTCACCTTTACTTTTTACATTTTATCCTTTGGCAAGCTCAGTGCGTTGGAAAGATCCTGATATATATATATATATATATATATATATATATATATATATATATATATATATATAAAATTGGACGTAAGTTAGCATGAGCTATTATTTTTGACATTACCCTAGAGGTAAAAGGTTGGGAGGCAAAACTATAAGCCCCTATCTTTCTCTGTGTCCGACTAAAACTCCGTCACCACAAGTATTGCGTGAGTTTTAGCAATAGTGAAAGACTACATGATAGTTGAGTATGTGGGCTTGCTGAAAAGCTCTGACATAGACTCTTTCCGATGTTATGATAAATTGCAATTGCTTCAATGACTGAGATTATAGTTTGTTAGTTCTCAATAAAGTTTTTGATTCTTACTTTGCATTGTGAATAGATTATTACTTGAGCATAAGAGATCATATGACATTATCCATTTATGTTGTTGTTTTAAGAATTATCATGATGCCCTCATGTCCGTATTTTATTTTATTGACACCTCTACCTCTAAACATGTGGACATATTTACCGTTATCGGCTTCCGCTTGAGGACAAGCGAGGACTAAGCTTGGGGGAGTTGATACGTCCATTTTGCATCATGCTTTTATATCGATATTTATTGCATTATGGGCTGTTATTACACATTATGTCACAATACTTATGCTTATTCTCTCTTATTTTACAAGGTTTACACAAGGAGGGAGAATGCCGGCAGATGGAATTTTGGGCTGGAAAAGGAGCAAATATTAGAGACCTATTCTGCACAACTCCAAAAGTCCTAAAACTCCGCGGAAGTTATTTTTGGAAATAATAAAATATACTGAGCAAAGAAAATACCAGAGGGGCCCACACCCTGGACACGCCCCCCTGCCTCGTGGGCCCCCTGTTGGCCTTCCGGTACCCATCTTCTGCTATATGAAGTCTTTCGTCCAAAGAAAAATCATAAGCAAGCTTTCGGGATGGGACTCCGCCGCCACGAGGCGGAACCTTGGCGGAACCAATCTAGGGCTCTGCCGGGGATACTTCCCTCCGGGAGGGGGAAATCATCGCCATCGTCATCACCAATGCTCCTCTCATTGCGAGGGGGCCAATCTCCATCAACATCTTCACCAGCACCATCTCCTCTCAAACCCTAGTTCATCTCTTGTATCCAATTCTTGTCTCTAAGTCTGGGATTGGTACCTATAGGTTGCTAGTAGTGTTGATTACTCCATGTAGTTGGTGCTAGCCGGTTTATTTGGTGGAAGATCATATGTTCATATCCTATATGCATATTAATACCCCTCTGATTATGCACATGAATATGCTTTGTGAGTAGTTACGTTTGTTCCTAAGGACATGGGAGAAGTATTGCTATTAGTAGTCATGTGAATTTGGTATTCGTTCGATATTTTGATGAGATGTATG
>NW_021189636.1:0-677 GCF_002162155.2 Triticum dicoccoides | reverse complement strand
AGAGGGCGAGGGAGGGAGAGGGCGAGGGAGGGAGAGGGCGAGGGAGAGGGCGAGGGCGAGGGCAGCGGCGGCGGCGGCGGTGGATCGAGAGGGAGAGAACTGGCGAGGGGGATCAGGCGAAGGGGGATCGGGCGAAGGGGGGATCGGGCGAAGGGGGGCCACAATACTAATGGCGCACCTCACCGTGGTGCGCCATTAGTATTTTTTTTATTTCAGCTCGAGCCAAAAGGTTATGTAGTACCAGAACCCATCTATGTCAAGCCCACTCTACTAGCTCGACTGGTCAGCAGCCAGTTCTCACACCAGGAGGTCCTGGGTTCGACTCCCAGGCTCCACAATTTTTTTTTAGCATTTAAAAAGCTGTTTGATACTTATTTATGTTTAAATATGTTCAAACTTGTTTAAATAATAACAGTAATATTTTTTTTATAAGACAGTAGCATTTAAAAAGCTGTTTGATACTAATTTTTTTTATAAGACGGTGCGCGGGGTGCGGGGGGTCATTTAAAAAGCTGTTTGATACTTATTTATGTTTAAATATGTTCAAACTTGTTTAAATAATAACAGTAATATTTTTTTTATAAGACAGTAGCATTTAAAAAGCTGTTTGATACTAATTTTTTTTATAAGACGGTGCGCGGGGTGCGGGGGGTCGGCGGCGGCGGTTGAGTAGGGGA
>NW_021189635.1:0-1786 GCF_002162155.2 Triticum dicoccoides | reverse complement strand
TGGAAGACATCGTGGACTCTGGAGAGATGCGGAGGTAGTTCCAGCTGGTAGGCAACTTCCCCTCGTTTGGCAAGAATGCGAAAAGGTCCAATGTAACGAGGAGCCAATTTGCCTTTGATACCGAAACGATGGGTTCCCTTCAGAGGGGTGACCCGAAGATATGCCTTCTCGTCAACCTCGAAAGTCATAGCCTTATGTTTTCGGTCATATTGACTCTTTTGACGAGATTGGGCTGTTTTCAACTTTTCACGAACGATGCGAACTTGTTCTTCTGCTTCCTGAATCATGTCCGGGCCAAAGAATTGTCTTTCCCCGGTCTCTGACCAGTTAAGGGGTGTTCGACACCGTCGTCCATAGAGAACTTCAAAAGGGGCTTTACCCAAGCTAGATTGATAGCTGTTGTTGTAAGCGAATTCGGCAAATGGAAGGCACTTCTCCCAGTCCATTCCGAATGAGATAACAGAGGCTTGAAGCATGTCTTCTAGAATTTGGTTGACGCGTTCCACTTGACCACTCGACTGAGGGTGGAAGGCGGTGCTAAAGGAGAGACGAGTTCCCATAGAATTTTGGAAACTTTCCCAAAATCGAGAGGTGAAAAGACTTCCTCGATCCAAGTTAATTTCCAAAGGAACACCATGAAGGGACACTATTCGGGAAATGTATAAGTCTGCCAGTTGACTAGCGGTTATACTCTCTCGAACAGGTAGGAAATGGGCTACTTTGGAAAGACGATCGACCACGACGAAAATAGCATTATTCCCTCTCTTGGTCCTGGGAAAACCGGTAATGAAATCCATACCAATTTTATCCCATTTCCATTCAGGAATAGCTAAGGGTTGAAGGGTGCCAGCAGGCCGTTGGTGCTCTGCTTTTACACGACGACAGACGTCGCAATTTGCAATATACTGAGCAATTTCTCTCTTCATCCTAGTCCACCAGAACCTCTGGCGTAGGTCCTGATACATCTTAGTGCTACCGGGATGAATGGTGAGAGGAGATTCATGAGCTTCCTTAAGGATCAAACGCCTCAGGTTTCGCACTTTGGGAACCACTAGTCGATTCCCGAAGTATACAACCCCTTGATCATTAATGGAGAAGCAATTCGCAATTCCTTTCCGAAGGTTTCTCTTGATGCGGGAGATTCCCGGATCTACCTTCTGTGCCTTGATAATCTGATCCGTAAGGGTAGGTTTTGCCACCAAGGTGGAAAGAAAACCTTGAGGAACAATGTGAAGGTTAAGCTTCCGAAATTCCTCATGGAGAAGCGGTTGACTTTGTTGTAACATCAGGTTGTTACAATAAGATTTACGAGTTAGCGCATCAGCCATGACGTTGGCTTTCCCTGGGGTGTAGGTTATTCCTAAATCGAAATCTGTGATCAATTCAACCCAACGTCTTTGCCTGAGGTTCAGATCCGGTTGGGTGAAGATGTACTTCAAACTTTGGTGATCAGTGAATATTTCGCAACAATTACCGAGGAGGTAATGTCGCCAGGTTTTAAGTGCATAGACTACAGCTGCAAGCTCTAGATCATGAGTAGGATAATTCTCCTCATGTGGGTGCAATTGCCGTGAAGCGTAGGCAATTACGTGTCGATCTTGCATGAGAATGCAACCTAGTCCTTGTCGCGAGGCGTCGCAGTAGATAACAAAATCCTTGGAGAAGTCTGGCGGTACCAGTACGGGAGCAGAAGTCAGGCGTCTTTTCAGTTCCTGAAAGCTGTGCTCACATTGTGGAGTCCACTCGAACTTCTTATCTTTCTTGAGGAGTTCGGTTAGAGGTTTGG
>NW_021189634.1:0-1446 GCF_002162155.2 Triticum dicoccoides | reverse complement strand
AGTCAGCGCTGGGTTTGACCGGGATTAGCTCCTGTGTCACTGACGTGTGGCCCCCACACGTCAGGTTTGACCGAGCCAGCCCAGTTGACCCTGCTGACGTCACTGTGACGTGGGGCTGACGCAATAAGTATTTTCTGGATTTAATATTATTCAGGAAATTTCAGAAAATAGCTAAAACTTCAATAAATCATAGAAAATTAACCGTAACTCCAAATTAAATAATTTATATATGAAAAATTATCAGAAAAATTCAAGGAATCCATCTGTACCATTTTCATGCATGTTAGAACAACTTATAGCTGCTGTTTAGCACAAATCATATAAAGGGCATTTAAATATCCACATATGGAGTTTGAATTTGAATCTTGGATTCAAACCAACTCCATTTAATCTGGTCTTAGTTGCATTAGCCCAACACACATTCATTTTGCCATGTCATGATCATGCATCATATTGTGCATTGCATTGATTGTGTTCCCTTCTGTGTTGCCAGTATTTGTCCCCTCTCGATAGACGTGATACCTATGATGTGATCGTTGACACTGATGAAGACTCAATGTTATCTTCAGAAGTGCCAGGCAAGCAAAACCCCCTTGTTCATTCCGATACAATCCCACTCTCTCGCTCCTGCTCTCTTTTACTGCATTAGGACAACAACGATTCAACTGTTACTTGCTGCGGTAGCTGAACCCCTTTATCCTTTGCATGACCTGTCATTGCCACAGTAAATAGATAAAACCCACTAGCATGAGTAGGAGTTGTTTGAGCCCTGATGTGCCTACTCATTTATGTTTGTTGTCATGCCTGCTACTGCTTAGAGTTGAGTCAGGTCTGATTCATCGGGGATGAATCAGAGGCGTGGGAACATGTCCTACTGTGTGTGAGCTAAGTGTGTGAATACGATTTGGTAAAGGTAGCGGTGAGAGGCCATGTAGGAGTACATGGTGGGTTGTCTCATTGTAGCCGTCCTCAGGAACTGAGTTCTGTGTTTGTGATCCATGATTCAGCTACTACCACGCATTGGGCCCGAAACCAATGGACCCTCTCGGCTTCTTGATCACCCTTGTCCTCTGTCCAGGAGTTGCAAGTAGTTTCTGGTGTTTGTAGTATGCTGGAGGCCGTGGGCAGCGCTGACCGTAGGGGTGGGCTGTGATGCGGTAGGCACGTGGCACGGTGTACCGGGCGCCCGTTTGGTGTCTCGGGAACCCTGTTCACATCGTTTGGGGCTGTGAGCGAAACTCCGGCCGGATCTCCTCATGGATGGAACCTGAATAGGCGATAAACCTGGACTAGAGACTCGAGTGTTTAGGCAGGCCGTGGCCGACACCCACGTTGGGCTTCCGCTTGAAGGTTGCCGAGTACATGTCGTGTAAACGGCGGTAAGTGGTGAGAGCGTGTGTGAAGAAGTACACCCCTGCAGGGTTAACATCATCTATTCGAATAGCC
>NW_021189633.1:0-1044 GCF_002162155.2 Triticum dicoccoides | reverse complement strand
ATGTGATGTTTATCATGTTTTGCATCTTGTTTACTTAGAACGACGGTAGTAAATAAGATGATCCCTCACAATAATTTCAAGAAGTGTTCCCCCTAACTGTGCACCGTTGCGACAGTTCGCTGTTTCAAAACACCACGTGATGATCGGGTGTTTTATTCAGACGTTCACATACAACGGGTGTAAGACAGATTTACACATGCAAACACTTAGGTTGACTTGACGAGCCTAGCATGTACAGACATGGCCTCGGAACACAGAAGACCGAAAGGTCGAGCATGAGTCGTATAGAAGATACGATCAACATGAAGATGTTCACCGATGTTGACTAGTCTGTCTCACGTGATGATCGGACACGGTCTAGTTAACTCGGATCATGTAATACTTAGATGACTGGAGGGATGTCTAATCTAAGTGGGAGTTCACTAATAATATGATTAGTTGAACTTAATTATTATGAACTTAGTCTAAATTTTTTATAATATGTCTTGTAGATCAAATGGCCAACGTAGTCCTCAACTTCAACGCGTTCCTAGAGAAAACTAAGCTGAAAGACGATGGCAGCAACTATACGGACTGGGTCCGGAACCTGAGGATCATCCTCATAGCTGCCAAGAAAGATTATGTCCTACAAGCACCGCTTGGTGACGCACCCGTTCTCCCTGCAGAACAAGATGTTATGAACGCTTGGCAGGCACGTTTCGATGACTACTCCCTCGTTCAGTGCGGCATGCTTTACAGCCTAGAGCCGGGGCTCCAAAAGCGTTTTGAGAGACATGGAGCATATGAGATGTTCGAAGAGCTGAAAATGGTTTTCCAAGATCATGCCCGGGTCGAGAGATATGAAGTCTCCGACAAATTCTTCAGCTGTAAGATGGAGGAAAACAGTTCTGTCAGTGAGCACATACTCACTATGTCTGGGTTGCATAACCGCTTGACTCAGCTGGGAGTTAATCTCCCGGATGATGCGGTCATTGACAGAATCCTCCAGTCGCTTCCACCAAGCTACAAGAGCTTTGTGATGAACTTCAATATGCAGGGGATGGA
>NW_021189632.1:0-1575 GCF_002162155.2 Triticum dicoccoides | reverse complement strand
TGGGTCCCCAAAACGCTGAGTAATAGTGTACGAAACGTATTAGAATCGGCCGAATATGTGAGTGTTGATGACCGACACGTAAACGCACCCCGGGGTTCGTCAATCGTGGAAATGACTCCGAGACCCCAAAATAGAGTAATAGTCCAAGAAACGGGCCAGAATCGGCCCAAACTGTGATTGTTGATGACCGACACGTAAGCGCACCTTGGAGTTCGACAACCATGGAAATCGCTTTGGGACCCCAAAACGGTGAGTAATAGTCCATGAAACGGGCCAGAATCGGCCAAAACTGGGAGTGTTGATGACCAACACGTAAGCACACCTTGGGGTTCAATAACTATGGAAATCTCTTCGGGACCCAAAAACAGTGAGTTATAGTCCACGAAACAGGTCAGAATTGGCCAAGACAGTGAGTGTTGACGACGGACACATAAATGCACCCCGGGGTTCAACAATCGTGGAAATCGCTCTGGGTCCCCAAAACGTTGAGTAATAGTGTACGAAACGGATTAGAATTGCCCGAATATGTGAGTGTTGATGACCGACACGTGAACGCATCCCGGGGTTCATCAATCGTGGAAATGACTCCGAGACCCCAAAATAGAGTAATAGTCCAAGAAACGGGCCAGAATCGGCCCAAACTGTGATTGTTGATGACCGACACGTAAGCGCACCGTGGAGTTCGACAACCATCGAAATCGCTTTGGGACCCCAAAACAGTGAGTAATAGTCCATGAAACGGGGCAGAATCGGCCAAAACTGGGAGTGTTGATGACCAACTCGTAAGCACACCTTGGGGTTCAACAACTATGGAAATCTCTTCGGGACCCAAAAACAGTGAGTAATACTCCACAAAACAGGTCTGATTTGGCCAAAACTATGAGTATTGACGACGAACATATAAACGCACCCCGGGGCTCATCAATCGTGGAAATCGCTCTGGGTCCCCAAAACGCTGAGTAATAGTGTACGAAACGTATTAGAATCGGCCAAATATGTGAGTGTTGATGACCGACACGTAAACGCACCCCGGGGTTCGTCAATCGTGGAAATGACTCCGAGACCCCAAAATAGAGTAATAGTCCAAGAAACGGGCCAGAATCGGCCCAAACTGTGATTGTTGGTGACCGACACGTAAGCGCACCTTGGAGTTCGACAACCATGGAAATCGCTTTGGGACCCCAAAACGGTAAGTAATAGTCCATGAAACGGGCCAGAATCGGCCAAAACTACGAGTGTTGATGACCAACACGTAAGCACATCTTGGGGTTCAACAACTATGGAAATCGCTTCGAGGCCCCAAAATGGTGAGTAATAGTCCACAAAACAGGTCTGATTTGGCCTAAACTGTGAGTGTTGATGACCAACACGTAAGCACACCTTGGGGTTCAATAACTATGGAAATCTCTTCGGGACCCAAAAACAGTGAGTTATAGTCCACGAAACAGGTCAGAATTGGCCAAAACTGTGAGTGTTGACGACGGACACATAAACGCACCCCGGGGTTCAACAATCGTGGAAATCGCTCTGGGTCCCCAAAACGTTGAGTAATAGTGTACGAAACGGATTAGAATT
>NW_021189631.1:0-1011 GCF_002162155.2 Triticum dicoccoides | reverse complement strand
CCGTTTCCCCCCTTCAGGTGCCGGCGGTGGCGCCGTCCGTGAGGGGGGCCAAACCCCGGAGACGCGTGCCGCCTCTTCGGACATGCCACCACACCACCCCGCATGTATGAGGGCCCGGTGCGATGCTCCGGTGGCATTACCAACCCCCAGGGCCCCTGTCCTGCCTAACCCTAGAGCGGTTGACCACGAGAACTTGCCCTTTGACTTTCCACGGACAGGCTTTGAACAGTGGACCTCTCCACCCGGTTGTGTTAGGTCAGCTCAGAGGGACACCTGGGAGCAACATCCGGGCCAAACCGACAGCTACATCCCCTCCGTGTAGACCTGATGCGTCCGTTTTCCCCCTCCAGGTGCCGGCGGCGGCGCCGTCCGTGAGGGGGGGCACACCCGGACACGCGTGCCGGGCGTTTGCAACCACCACAACACTTCCAAACACATGAGAGGCTGCCTACGCAAGATTTGGCGGCATGCTAGCCCCCGGAGGCCGCCGGCCACAGCCGTAGACGCGCGAAGGGCAATCCGCGTAGAGGGGATTTTTCGGGTACTTCTCCATCACCAAAAATTATGAAAAAATATTATCGTTCCTATAGCACATGTGCACACGTCGTGCAAAAAAACTCATGATTTTATCGCGCTCCGAGTATTTAATAATATTCACGCCGCATCATTACCGCAGAATGGCTACTACCGTGTCATCGTCGTCCGTTGGGGGGGCCACGCCCCGGAGACGAGTGCTGCCTCTTCGGACATGCCACCACACCACCCCGCATGTATGAGGGCCCGGTGCAACGCTCCGGTGGCATTGCTACCCCCCCAGGGCCCCCGACCCGCCTAACCCTGTAGCGTTTGACCACGGGATCTAGCCCTTTGACTTTGCACGGACGGGATTTGACCAGTGGACCTCTCCACCCGGTTGTGTTAGGTCAGCCCATAGGAACCCTTTGGAGCAACATCCGGGCCAGACCCACAGCAAGATCCCCTCCGTGTAGACCCGACGCGTCCGTTTCCCCC
>NW_021189630.1:0-1519 GCF_002162155.2 Triticum dicoccoides | reverse complement strand
CTTTCTACTATTATTCTGCAAACTACGTGCAACTATTGCCCCCAAGTTATAACCTTTATAACCTAACACAGCACTCTTGAGGACACACAAATCAGGAACACACATGTGACATGCTTCATCCTTACCGTTAATGCATCTACCAATAAAGAGAGCAAAATAATGTATAGCAGGAAAATGAATGCTCCCAATGGTAGTTTTTGCTATGTCCCTAGATTCTTCCACAGTAATACTAGCAAGAAAATCTCTAAATTCAGATTTGTGAGGATCATTAATATTACCCCACTGCGGGAGTTTGCAAGCAGTTGTGGAATCCTCTAAATCCATGGTAGAAGATGTATCATAAATATCAAATATGACACTAGGAGAATTACGCGCACAGTTATATTTGAACCACCACACAAAAAAATTAGTCAATTGATAGTACTGCGGACACTTATCTTGTAAGAAGTCCTCCAGCTCGGCATTACGCACATATGCGTCAAATTCATCCTTGAAGCCTACTTCGACCATAAAATCATCGGATGGCCACTCACAAGCTCGTACATCCGCGTCCCTCGGCAATTCAACATCTTGCTCACGTATAGCAATCCTGGACCCTTTCTTCACCGAGGAACCACCTTGGTACATTCTTCTAAGCATAATTCTTTTTCTGAAAATTCCTGAAATTTTAGTAACTTCAAAATAAAAGTGAATAAAACTAAACAAGATTGGTAGCAACTACTCCTACAAGTGCCTAGAGCCTATATCATGCATTAGAATTGCTTGGGACCTCATAAATTTAACATGCAAGCTCAACAACATGGTCACCTATGCAGCAAAAATTTGCAATGAATAAAGCACAAGAACAAAAACTAATTGGACCAATGGAGGAGTCACATACCAAGCAACAATCTCCCAAAGCAGTTTTGTGAATGGAGCTTTGAGCAAGGAGATCGAAAATCACATCAAAATGAGCTAGAACTCGCTTGAGCTGGATGGGGATTTTTTGGGGTAGAAGGTGGAGTGTGTGGGTGCTGGCATAAGTGGAGGGGGGCCACCAGGGGCCCATGAGATAGGGGGCGCGCCCTATAGGGGGGGCGCCCTCCACTCTCGTGGCCTGGTGCTTGCCCCTTCTGTAGTGTTTTCAGTGCCTAAAATCCTCAAATGTTCCAAAAAATCATACTAAATTTGTAGGGCATTTGGAGCACATTTATTTTCGGGATATTTTTTAATGCACGGATAATTCAGAAAACAGAAAGATAATACTATTCTTGTTAACAAACTCATTCCGAATAACACGGAACCGGAGAAATTTCGAATAACACTAAGTTACCTCAACGGGGATATGAAAATCCCCAACAATAAGAATATCATACTTTTTCTTGACAGTAGGGAGAGGAAATTCAAAACCTCCAATAATAATAGTTGGAACTTTTCCAATAGAATTGATGCTATGAACTTGAGATTGTTTCCTCAGAAAGTGTACCGTATGCTCATTACCATTAACATGAAAAGTGACATTGCCTTTGTTGCAATCAAT
>NW_021189629.1:0-1079 GCF_002162155.2 Triticum dicoccoides | reverse complement strand
AGTCGTAGTTCAGGATAGCCACCGAGTCAAAGCTGGCTTGCTGCAGTTAAACTCCACCACCCCCTTTGTTGATAATGATGCATATGTAGATAGATCTGATGTAAGTCTTGCTGGGTACATTTGTACTCACGTTGCTTAATTTATGTTTTTGCAGAGAGACTTCAGTCTCGCTAGTAGTACCGCGTGGACTCCGACGTTTAGCTTGTTACCTCAGCTACGATCTTGTGCCCTCGGCAGGATCTGGTAGATAGTCAGGCTTCTCAGCCTTTTTCATTTATAGTTGTCTGTACTCAGACATGTTAAGCTTCCGCATGTGCTTTGACTTGTATGCTCTGATTGTTGGGTCATGAGACCCATGTTTGTAATATCTCGCTCCTCGGAGCCTATTGAATAAATACTTGAGTCGTAGAGTCATGTTGTGATGCCATGTTGTATTTGCACACATCGAGCATATTGTGTGTATGTTATTGAAATGCTTGGTATGTGTGGGATCTGACTATCTAGTTGTTTATCCTTAGTAGCCTCTCTTACCGGGAAATGTCTCCTAGTGTTTCCACCGAGCCATGGTAGCTTGCTACTGCTCCGGAACACTTAGGCTGGCCGGCATGTGTCCTTCTTCGTTCCTGTGTCTGTCCCTTCGGGGAAATGTCACGCGATGAATACCGGAGTCCTGTTAGCCCGCTACAGTCCGGTTCACCGGAGTCCTGCTAGCCCAGTGCTACAGCCTGGATTCACTCGCTGATGACCGACACGTTCGATGCTGGGTCATGGATGCCTGTCCCTGTAAGTCTGTGCCACTTTGGGTTTACGACTAGCCATGTCAGCCCGGGCTCCTTATCATATGGATGCTAGCGACACTGTCATATACGTGTGCCAAAAGGCGCAAACGGTCCCGGGCAAAGGTAAGGCGACACCCGTGGGAATACCGTGCGTGAGGCCGCAAAGTGATATGAGGTGTTACATGCTAGATCGATGTGGCATTGAGTCGGGGTCCTGACAGCTTTGGTATCAGAGCTTGACTGCCTGTAGGATTACCAAGCCAAACTGGTCGAAGTTGTGTCTAGAAATGCTTTAGTTAT
>NW_021189628.1:0-1139 GCF_002162155.2 Triticum dicoccoides | reverse complement strand
GTGATTGTCTCAAATCTTTTTGAGCAATTATAGCCGTTATGCTGTCCGAGTCATCCCAGGTTTCTAAATAGTCCGATGCATTTGCAAATCCCTTCCTTCTGTTTCTGATGTTCCCATGGGCCAGATTAACCACACTAATCGGTGTGTTGAGGTAATTATTGCCTCGACATATATGTTGGAATTATTATTATGACCCTAAGTGCTTAGGGGATCATCTAGTGGTCTAGCCATGATTTGTGTCCTAGTGTGAAGATTCTGGCCTTTATTCTCGGAAGCATCCCGTGATGCTACTTAGTAGTAGGTATTCTACTCCTGGGTTCTGAACCCGAGATTCACTCTACCTACTTCATGTTGATAGTAATTGCTAGTGCCTTTAGGATATTAGTAACCTTTGCGATAGTCCTTGAAGTCCGTGGTATCTTCTTCTTCCAAATACCATGAACTACTTATGGCATATGTTTATTGGATCAAAAAAAATCACAATTAGAGTACTCTTGAGGAGTTCTCCATTCATAAATCGTGACTCTGCCAGTTCTACCTTTCTGCATGGGTTATCCGGAAGAAATATGTTGAACTTGGTTCGACATACTAATCTATGCATCCACAACTCAGAAAGTTATATGTTCCTTTGAGTTGTTCTCTTTAGTTGCATTCTGACCCTCGTCTATCAATTGATAGTCAAGAGTATGCGTGCGTTCGTTCATCGATGCCTATGACTCTTGTGGTCTGTCAAGCCATTCTATTCCGGAATGACTAGGAGAAACAAACTCCAGTACCTCTTCCATATCTAGGATTGGGTCAAAGTAGTTGTATTCCGCTGATCAAATGCCAATCCAGCTTTTGGTTCTGCTCTACCTTGGAGTATTACATATTTTATATCGAGATTGTTATAGGAATTGCACACCATCCCATGAACTCTTGGTACAGTGATACTTCTTGCCATCACTGTTCATTCCTCGGCCCTCGTGTTGATGCAACCGGAATACCGACAAATGAATTGTGATGTGTGAAATCAATACTGCTAGCAACTCTGTTGCTTGGTAGTTAAAGGATAATAATTTCATTCTTAGTATGTTGGTTTTCGAATCATCCTTCTAAGACTGATCGTGCTACCTAGTCCTTATTTCGGTGCACCCTTC
>NW_021189627.1:0-1797 GCF_002162155.2 Triticum dicoccoides | reverse complement strand
AGATATAGTTGGAAGTGGGTCAAATTTGAACTACAGCTGCCTCGTAGTTTGCTCTTTATTTGTTTCGAAAAATAATTTATAGGTACATAAGTGTCTATTTATTGAGAGAAACATGAAAAGTTTTCCAAGATTCAACCACTAGCTAGGAACGGTCAAGCCCGCCGTTTTGACCCCATTTTGAAACGGGCATAAATAATTCAAAAAAATCTAAAAATTGGAAAACCTTCGCATTTTTTCATTATATGTGACCAAGTTGCCAGAAAAAATAATAAACTTGTAATACAGCAATTATTTTAAAAAAGTGTTCTCAGAAATGAGCTATCATGCTTGAAGATTCATGGCTTTCAAGCCAAATGATCAACCTTGTTGCCACATTCATGGCATTGTTTGTTCAAATGATCTCATATTGTGCACAAGGGTGCATCTTGGAATTCCAAACAATGTAGCCTAAGGGAGTTTTCATTTTCTTTGCACGGAAATTTCATTTTTCCATTTTTTGAGAGCCTGAAAGGAGTTTTTATTGTGAAGGACCTACCATATATTTATTGTAAAATTGTACCAAATAAATTTTCTAAAAGACTAGGACATATTTAATGCACAATTGACCAAATGGTTGGGTCTAAAAAGTTTTGATCTACCTCCCGTGAAAAACACTAATTTGTGCCGATTCAGGTGGAAGCGGGTCAAATTTGAACTGCAACTGCCTCTTTGTTTGCTCTTTATTTTTTCCCAAAATCATTTATAGGTACATATGTATCAATTTAATCAGATAAACATCAAAAGTTTTCCAAGATTCAACCACTAGCTAGGAACGTTCAAGCCCGCCGTTTTGAAAGCATTTTGAAATGGACATAAAAAATTCAAAAAAATCAATAATTTGGAAAACCTTCGCATTTTGTCATTATATGTGACCAAGTTGCCAGAAAAAATAATAAACTTGTAATACAACAATTATTTTAAAAAAGTGTTCTCAGAAATGAGCTATCATCCATGAAGATTCACGGCTTTCAAGCCAAATGATCAACCTTGTTGCCACATTCATGGCATTGTTTGTTCAAATGATCTCATATTGTGCACAAGGGTGCATCTTGGAATTCCAAACTATGTTGCCTAAGGGAGTTTTCATTTTCTTTGCACGGAAATTTCATTTTCCATTTTTTTGAGTAGCTGAAATGATTTTTTATTGTGAAGGGCCTACCATATATTTGTTGCAAAATTGTACCAAATAAATTTTCTAAAATACTAGGACATATTTAATGCACAATTGACCAAATGGTTGGGTGTAAAAAGTTTTGATCCACCTCTCGTGAAAAAGACTAATTTCTGCCCATTCAACTAGAAGCGGGTCAAATTTGAACTGCAAATGCCTCGTAGTTTGCTCTTTATTTTTTCCCAAAGTCATTTATAGGTACATAAGTATCAGTTTAATCAGATAAACATCAAAAGTTTTTCAAGATTCAACCACTAGCTTATAACGGTCAAGCCCGCCATTTTGACCGCATTTTGAAACGGGCATAAAAAATTCAAAAAAACAAAAAATGGAAAACCTTCGCATTGTGTCATTATATGTGACGAAGTTGCGAGAAAAAATAATAAACTTGTAATACTGCAATTATTTTTAAAAGGTGTTCTCAGAAATGAGTTATCATGCGTGAAGATTCATGGCTTTCGAACTAAATGATTAATCATATGGCCACATTCATGGCATAGTTTGTTCAAATGATCTCATATTCTGCACAATGGTGCATCTTGGAATTCCAAACAATGTCGCCTGAGGGAGTTTTCATTTTCTTTGCA
>NW_021189626.1:0-700 GCF_002162155.2 Triticum dicoccoides | reverse complement strand
GTCGAGGCGGAGCCTTTGAGCGGATCGGCGAGGCTAGGGGTGGCCGGTGGCCACGGGTACGGCGACGATGACGGCGAGCTCCGCTCGGTGGTGTGCGCGAGAGGGGAGCAGAGGAGGGGATGGGGTCCAGGGGGAGAGAGGAGAGGTGCAGGGGGCGAGGGGGAGTGCGTGGCACTCGCAGGCACGTCGGGGCAGCGGTGGGAAGCAGGAGGTGGCCGGGGCGCGTGGCCGCGCGCGCCGGGCGCGTGCCCGTCCTCCTGGCAGGGAGGAAGATGACAGGGGAGGCCCAGATGGGCTGGGCCGCACAGGAGCTAGGCTGGCTGGGCTACCAGGTGAGCGCCAGGTAAGATTTCTCTCCTCTCTCCTTTTCCTATTTCTGTTGTTTTTTTTAATATTGTTCTGTGTTGTTTTAGTTTAGTAAAATACTAAACCATTTTATAAAATCCTGAAAATAGTTATGTGGCTAGGACTAAAATATACCAAACCACATAAAATGTTCCAGTATTATTGGACATATATTATTTATATATCAAATATATATCCAATGCAAATAGTTATTGAATTAATTCAAAGGCCCAAAATAAATGTTTCAGTCACTCCAAAAATATTGGTTTGCATTTTATTCTTGCCAATATTTTTCAAAGCTGAAAAGGAACATTTCCTTGGAAACATTTGAAGCAATTTTTTAATGTTGATCATC
>NW_021189625.1:0-2317 GCF_002162155.2 Triticum dicoccoides | reverse complement strand
CTTATGTTTTCGGTCATATTGACTCTTTTGACGAGATTGGGCTGTTTTCAACTTTTCACGAACGATACGAACTTGTTCTTCTGCTTCTTGAATCATATCCGGGCCAAAGAATTGTCTTTCCCCGGTCTCTGACCAGTTAAGGGGTGTTCGACACCGTCGTCCATAGAGAACTTCAAAAGGGGCTTTACCCAAGCTAGACTGATAGCTGTTGTTGTAAGCGAATTCGGCAAATGGAAGACACTTCTCCCAGTCCATTCCGAATGAGATAACAGAGGCTCGAAGCATGTCTTCTAGAATCTGGTTGACGCGTTCCACTTGACCACTCGACTGAGGGTGGAAGGCGGTGCTAAAGGAGAGACGGGTTCCCATAGCATTTTGGAAACTTTCCCAAAATCGAGAGGTGAAAAGACTTCCTCGATCCGAGTTGATTTCCAAAGGAACACCATGGAGGGACACTATTTGGGAGATGTATAAGTCTGCCAGCTGACTAGCGGTTATACTCTCACGAACAGGTAGGAAATGGGCTACTTTGGAAAGACGATCGACAACGACGAAGATAGCATTATTCCCTCTCTTGGTCCTGGGAAAACCGGTAATGAAATCCATACCAATTTTATCCCATTTCCATTCAGGAATAGCTAAGGGTTGAAGGGTGCCAGCAGGCCGTTGATGTTCTGCTTTTACACGACGACAGACGTCGCAATTAGCAATATACTGAGCAATTTCTCTCTTCATCCTAGTCCACCAGAACCTCTAGCGTAGGTCCTGATACATCTTAGTACTACCGGGATGAATGGTGAGAGGAGATTCATGAGCTTCCTTAAGGATCAATCGCCTCAGGTTTCGCACTTTGGGAACCACTAGTCGATTCCCGAAGTATACGACCCCTTGATCATTAATGGAGAAGCAATTCACAAATCCTTTCTGGATGTTTCTCTTGATGCGGGAAATTCCCGGATCTACCTTCTGTTCTTTGATAATCTGATCCGTAAGGGTAGGTTTTGCCACCAAGGTGGAAAGAAAACCTTGAGGTACAATGTGAAGGTTAAGCTTCCGAAATTCCTCATGGAGAAGCGGTTGACTTTGTTGTAACATCAGGTTGTTACAATAAGATTTACGACTTAGCGCATCAGCCATGACGTTGGCTTTCCCCGGGGTGTAGGTTATTCCTAAGTCGAAGTCTGTGATCAACTCAACCCAACGTCTTTGCCTGAGATTCAGATCCGGTTGGGTGAAAATGTACTTCAGACTTTGGTGATCAGTGAATATTTCGCAACGATTACCGAGGAGGTAATGTCGCCAGGTCTTAAGTGCATAGACTACGGCTGCAAGCTCTAGATCATGAGTAGGATAATTCTCCTCATGTGGGTGCAATTGCCGTGAAGCGTAAGCAATTACGTGTCGATCTTGCACGAGAATGCAACCTAGTCCTTGTCGCGAGGCGTCGCAGTAGATAACAAAGTCCTTGGAGAAGTCTGGCGGTACCAGTACGGGAGCAGAAGTCAGGCGTCTTTTCAGTTCCTGAAAGCTGTGCTCACATTGTGGAGTCCACTCGAACTTCTTATCTTTCTTGAGGAGTTCGGTTAGAGGTTTAGCAACCTTGGAGAAGTTCTCGACAAAGCGACGACAATAGCTTGCTAAGCCCAGAAAACTCCGAACTTGCTTGACCGATTCAGGTGGAGTCCAATTAAGGACGGCTTGAACTCGCTCAGGGTTAACAGCAATACCTTTACCAGATATTACATGACCCAGATAGGTCACTTCTGACAACCAGAATTCACATTTAGAAAATTTGGCATAAAGGCGATGCTCTCAAAGTTTCTTCAACACTAGCCTTAAATGTTCGGCATGTTCTTCCTCGTTCTTGGAGTAGATGAGTATATCATCGAGGTAAACTACGACGAATTTATCCAAATACTCCATGAAGATTGAGTTCATTAACCGAGAAAAGGTGGCTGGAGCGTTGGTTAAACCGAAGGACATGACGGTGTACTCGTATTGGCCATAACGAGTAACAAAGGCCGTTTTAGGAATGTCCCCGTTTCTGATTTTGATTTGATGGTAGCCCAACCTCAAATCCATCTTGGAGAAGATTGAGGATCCAGCGAGCTGATCATACAGGTCGTTGATCCTGGGAAGCGGATATTTGTTCTTGATTGTGACCAAATTGACAGGTCGGTAATCTACAACCATCCGGTCCGTACCATCCTTCTTCTTGACGAATAGGACGGGGCAAGCCCACGGAGATGAACTAGGTCGGATGAAACCCTTTTTCAAGGACTCATCGAGTTGTTTCTTAAGCTCGGCTAGTTCTAGG
>NW_021189624.1:0-1087 GCF_002162155.2 Triticum dicoccoides | reverse complement strand
AGGAGTCCATCCTCCCCAAGGCACCTCGGAGGTGCCTTCCCCCTTTAGGACTCTCCCTTTTTTCCTATATCTTGGCGCATGGGCCTCTAGGGGCTGGTGCCCTTGGCCCATGTAGGCCAAGGCGCACCCCCTACAGCCCATGTGGCCCCCGGGGCAGGTGGCCCCACCCGGTGGGCCCCCGGGACCCTTCCGGTGGTCCCGGTACAATACCGATGACCCCGAAACTTGTCCCGATGGCCGAAACAGGACTTCCTATATATAAATCTTTACCTCCGGACCATTCCGGAACTCCTCGTGACGTCCGGGATCTCATCCGGGACTCCGAACAACATTCGGTAACCACATACAAACTTCCTTTATAATCCTAGCGTCATCGAACCTTAAGTGTGTAGACCCTACGGGTTCGGGAGACATGCAGACATGACCGAGACGTTCTCCGGTCAATAACCAACAGCGGGATCTGGATACCCATGTTGGCTCCCACATGTTCCACGATGATCTCATCGGATGAACCACGATGTCAAGGACTCAATCGATCCCGTATACAATTCCCTTTGTCTAGCGGTATGGTACTTGCCCGAGATTCGATCGTCGGTATACCGATACCTTGTTCAATCTCGTTACCGGCAAGTCTCTTTACTCGTTCTGTAACACATCATCCCGTGATCAACTCCTTGGTCACATTGTGCACATTATGATGATGTCCTACCGAGTGGGCCCAGAGATACCTCTCCGTTTACACGGAGTGACAAAATCCCAATCTCGATTCGTGCCAACCCAACAGACACTTTCAGAGATACCCGTAGTGTACCTTTATAGCCACCCAGTTACGTTGTGACGTTTGGCACACCCAAAGCACTCCTACGGTATCCGGGAGTTGCACAATCTCATGGTCTAAGGAAATGATACTTGACATTAGAAAAGCTTTAGCATACGAACTACATGATCTTGTGCTAGGCTTAGGATTGGGTCTTGTCCATCACATCATTCTCCTAATGATGTGATCCCGTTATCAACGACATCCAATGTCCATGGTCAGGAAACCGTAACCATCTATTGATTAACGAGCTAGTCAACTAGAGGCTTA
>NW_021189623.1:0-1790 GCF_002162155.2 Triticum dicoccoides | reverse complement strand
ATGGCCGACGCCATCGCCGCCACCCCCTCGCCGTAGCCACGCCCTCCGTCCACCCCACGCCGTGCCACCGTGTCCAGGAGCTCCGCCGCCGTCCACTTCATCGAGCTAGCCGAGCCCCGTGTGCTCGTGCGGCCCGAGACCACCGCACCAACCTCGCCCGAGCTCACCGTCGCCGGAGATCCCCTTCAACGCCGTCGCCGCCTCAGCTCGTCCCCGACCTCGCCGGTGGCCTCTACGGGAGCGCTGTGAACCTAGATACTCCTCCGACCCTCTCTCTCTCATTCCTGAGCCGTGTAGCCACCGCACGACGATCACACGCCCGCACCGCCGCGGATCTCGTCGCCGACGTGCTTCCGGCCACACTCCGGCCACAAGATGGTGTCCATCTTACTCACCGAGTCCCGCAACACCTAGCTAGCTACTCCACGAGCCTCACCGACCCCTCTAGCGCCGAGTTCATCTTCGACCGAGCCCCGGTGGCCGCCAAAGTCGTCGCCGGCGCCAACTCCGGCCACCCCGACCCCAACGGACTCCGCCAAGAGCTGCGGTTTGTCCTCAGCTCCACTCCGGTGGTCTCCGCGGCCCATTTGGTGGCCGAAATGGCCAAAACCACTCCCGCCGCCGCGTCAGGCTTGCCGGCGGCTAAACGCCGGCGTCGCTGGCTTTGACTTTGACCACGGGTAGGCCCTGGTTGACTCCCCTGAGTCAATGACAGGTGGGGCCCAGCCCTGTTAATTAAACAAGATTAGTTTTAATTAAATTTTAATTAAAATAATCACCCTGACATGCGGGACCCACTGTCAGGTTTGACCCAGACCTGTTCCGTTGACCTGCTGACGTCACACTGACGTCAGGCTGACGCAGTAATTAATTTTCTGGATTTAATTTAAATCAGGAAATTCCAGAATATTATTTAAACTTCAAAAATTCATAACTTTTATTCTGTAACTCCAAATTGGACAAATTATATATGAAAAATGATTAGAAAAATCCAATCTATCCATCTGTACTATTTTCATGCATGATCAAACAAGTTAAATTGATGTTTTAAGCAGAACAAGGAAAAGCACTTTAAAAGGCCATGTTTGAGTTTGAAATTTGAATCTTTGATTCAAATTTGTTCAAACCCTTCTGGTTTTAGTTGCATTAGCCCAACACAATCATATTGCCATGTTTCATGCATGCATCATATTGTTGCACATTGTTTGGTGATGGCTGTGTATCGGTGTCCTTTGCGACAGGTTCTGCCTCCGAGGAGTACCGTGATTACCCTAACGAAGAACCGTATCAGTGCATCTGTCAGGACCCCGACTCGATGTCACATCGATCTAGCTGGTAACACCTCATATCACTTTGCGGCCTCACGCACGGTATCCCCACGGGTGTCGTCTTACCTTTTCCCGGGACCGTTTGCGCCTTTTGGCTCACGTATATGATAGTGTCGCTAGCATCCATATGATAAAGAGCCCGGGCTGACATGACTAGTCGTAAACCCAAAGTGGCACAGACTTACAGGGACAGGCATCCATGACCCAGCTTCGAACGTGTCGGTCATCAGCAAGTGGGTCCGGGCTGTAGCACTGGGCTAGCAGGACTCCGGTAAACCGGGCTGTAGCGGGCTAACAGGACTCCGGTACTCAAAGCGTGACATTTCCCCGAAGGGACAGACACATGAACGAAGAAGGACACATGCCGGCCAGCCTAAGTGTTCCAGAGCAGTAGCAAGCTACCATGGCTCAGCGGTAACACTAGGAGACATTTCCCGGTAAGAGAGGCTACTAAAGATAAAC
>NW_021189622.1:0-864 GCF_002162155.2 Triticum dicoccoides | reverse complement strand
ATTTAGACTTTGGGATTTGTTTAGTTAAAAGTTAGCCATTGCAACTTCGTGTACTTCGTTTGTGTCCAACGACCAGACCAAGACCGCTTACGGATCCCCACCATTACCAATACCTCATATATATTTGCAATATTCAGATTGCTTTATCATATTCTTGCTCGTTCTTCGATTGCTTGCAGGAATAGACCTTCGTGGTCAGGTTGACCGTGCTTCCGGCATCGTCAGTAACCTCAGGAGATTGGTTTAGCGATTGCTAAGGCGCAACGTCGTG
The DNA here is from genome assembly GCF_002162155.2 of Triticum dicoccoides. NCBI lineage: Eukaryota > Viridiplantae > Streptophyta > Magnoliopsida > Poales > Poaceae > Triticum > Triticum dicoccoides. The sequence goes on along the minus strand of NW_021189622.1, from coordinate 593 downwards.
CACGTTTGTAGTCAGATCGTCAAAGTCGTCTCCACCAAATCGATAGTTATCATCTCATCGAAAGATCGGGACACCCCCGCCTCTATCAAGTACAATGTACACTCCATCTCGATCCGCAAGGACGATGAGGTGCCAACTGAACACAACGTGATGAGGACATCAATACAGTTGTTACACCCACAGCCCCTGCTGCTATACATACTGGACCAATTACTAGAGCTCGTGCACGCCAACTAAATTACCAGGTACTTTCGTTTCTTGGTAATGATTCTAATGTTCATGAGAATATGATGCTGCCTAAATTGGATACATTTGTTTTGCTTACAAATGAAGGGCCTAGCTTGGAGAAGGATGAACATTGGAGCAAGAACAAGCATGGAGATGATGGCATGCGCAAGGGGAACAAGAACGGAGTTACAAGTGATGATTTCAGGACTTTGAAGCCACCATAATGGGTGCATGAAGCCTTGGACGAAATATACAAGATGCCACTTCATAAATTTCGTCCCGAGGCTATTTTAGGTGCTGCGTCACCTTATTATTGGGCCAGGCCCATGTAATTTCGAAATACATAAGTATAGGCTATTTTTAGA
>NW_021189621.1:0-1458 GCF_002162155.2 Triticum dicoccoides | reverse complement strand
AAACATCAGAGGCGTGAATTCTCTGTGGAGGATGTCATTGGCCATCTGAGTGTTGAGCAGAATTCGAGGGCAAAAGACTCGCACGGAAAAGGGGCCGAAGGGACTTCTGTTGCCAACATGGTGAACCAGAAGAACTTCAACTCCCACAAGCCCAAGGGAAAGAACGGTGTCCAACACAATACCGACTTTAAGAAGAAGGGTAAGAAGACCTTCAAGAAGAACAAGAAGGACGAGGGCTGCTTTACTTGTGGTTCGGTTGAACATTGGGCCAACAAGTGCCCAAACAAGTACAAGAAGTCAGGACAGGACTCCAAGTCTATCAACATGATTGTGGGCAACAATGAGAATGGTGCATCTGGGTACGGTAATTTATTTACTGTTTTTTCAGTGTTTCAACCCAACGATTGGTGGGTGGACACAGGTGCAGGTGTTCATGTGTGTGCTGACATTTCATTGTTCACTTCTTACCAGGTCACAGGTCACGGGTCCGTATTGATGGGGAATGGCGCGAGTGCTTCTGTTCATGGTGTTGGCACGGTCGATCTGAAGTTTACTTCGGGAAGGATCATGCAGCTGAAGAACGTGCAACATGTCCCCGCCATCAAGAAGAACCTCGTTAGTGGCTCCCTTCTATGTAGAGAAGGGTTTAAGTTGGTTTTCGAGTCTAATAAATTAGTTGTTACAAAATATGGACTCTTTGTTGGAAAAGGTTATGAGAGCGGAGGGATGTTCCGCCTTTCCCTCGCAGATTTTTGTAATAAAGTCGTGAACCATATTCATTCGAATGTTAATGAATCTGAAGTTTGGCATTCACGTCTTTGTCACATTAGTTTTGGTGTTATGACGCGGCTAGCCAAGTTGGATTTAATCCCGAGTTTCACTTTAGCCAAAGGTTCTAAGTGCCTTTCATGTGTGCAAGCTAAGCAACCTCGCAAGCCTCATAAGGCCGCGGAGGAGAGACACCTGGCACCATTAGAACTCATACATTCTGATCTTTATGAGATGAATGGTGTGTTGACTAAAGGTGGAAAGAGATACTTCATGACATTGATAGATGATTCCACTAGATATTGCTATGTGTATCTGTTAAATACTAAAGATGAGGCTCTACACTACTTTAAAATCTATAAGGCAGAAGTTGAAAATCAACTTGAAAAGAAAATTAAACGAGTCCGGTCAGATCGTGGTGGAGAGTACTTCTCGAGTGAGTTTGATTCCTTCTGTGCGGAACACGGCATTATTCATGAGAGGACGCCTCCCTATTCACCCCAGTCAAACGGGGTTGCCGAGCGGAAAAACCGTACTCTAACTGATTTGGTTAACGCCATGTTAGATACATCGGGTTTATCCAAGGCATGGTGGGGGGAGGCTATATTGACGGCATGTCATGTCCTGAATAAAGTTCCGACAAAGGATAGTGAGATCACTCCCTATGAGAAATGGGCAAAGAGAAGGACG
>NW_021189620.1:0-1117 GCF_002162155.2 Triticum dicoccoides | reverse complement strand
GCCATAGCTAACAACAACCTAGGGAGTCGGTTGTATGCTTCCTCCCAATTGCCATACAACATCTTGAATGCGGCTTGCTTCGCCTTCCATGCCTTGCCGTACTTCACCTTGTAATGAAAGATGGCTTTCACAAGGTCAATGACACTCTTGATGCTCATTATTGGAAGTGTGGATATTTGGTTGGACAGCCTGTAAGCAATGAACTCGGACGTGAGTTGTCTGTGTTGTTGGTGCACAAGCTTGCCATCCGCATTCTTGTGCCGGCACATGTGAGTTGGTAGACAACTCACTATGCGCCAAGTGGGACCTCCTTTCCATGGCCTTGCACGCACAATCCATGGACATGTTGGCACTTCACATTTGACCGTGTAACGCACATTAACATCCGAGTTGGCCACTTTATGTGGACGATTATGTGTAACCGAGTAGTTGTCGAGCCACATCTTCAATTCCAAGAAGGATTGAAACTCACAACCGGGATATATCCCGTTCTTGCCGTCTTCCAAATCACGGCGAGAACTTGGCCTAGCTCCAAGAGATATGCATTTGCCACCATCCACAACGGCTTCATCCGCGAGACTAAGATCCTTGAACAATGGTGTCTTGGGATCCCGCCCGAATACCTTCTTGAATGCTTCGGCCTCCTTCGGCATGAACCCCTCCTCATCAACTTCTTCATCGGGACCATCGTCATCCGAGTCCGATGCATATGCACGGGAAAAAGGGATGGATTGGTCCATTGTCTCTTGCACATGATATTGGTCGAGATCACCCACATTGTTGTCATGGAGGTCAACTTCGTTGTCATCCTCCTCGTACTCATCATTCTCCTCTTCAAAACCTTCATTTTGGTTGTTTGGAGTCGGGCTCAATGTTGGCCAATCTTGTTGCGTGAATTGAGGTTCACTCATTTGATCTTGGTTCATGGGTGGGGGAGTGCTAGCAACCAACGGGGAGGGGTTCCGGTTCAAGTCTAAATTCAAAGTAGACTCAACCTTCTTGGAGACAAATAACTCAAGAGCCTTGTCTAGAGATTCGGCAACCGTCTCCTTGTATGCAACCCAACGTTGCTCGGAGTTCACACGCATTGTCTTCCAACGGATGTGCATTCCAAAAC
>NW_021189619.1:0-2256 GCF_002162155.2 Triticum dicoccoides | reverse complement strand
TTGATCCTGGGAAGCGGATATTTGTTCTTGATTGTGACCAAATTGACAGGTCGATAATCTACAACCATCCGGTCCGTACCATCCTTCTTCTTGACGAAGAGGACGGGGCAAGCCCACGGAGATGAACTAGGTCGGATGAAACCCTTTTTCAAGGACTCATCGAGTTGTTTCTTAAGCTCGGCTAGTTCTAGTGGTGCCATCTTATAGGGTCTTCTAGCAATCGGAACGGTTCCTGGAATGAGGTCTATTACGAACTCAACATCCCTGTCAGGTGGAACACCTGGCAATTCCTCTGGGAAGACATCCGGGAAGTCACGGACTACCGGGACGTCCTCAAGGTCTGGCAAAGGCTGGCGTTAAGAGAATATAATTGTCGCTTGGCTAATCGAGTCAAGACATTGACTATCTTCCCCGAAGGATGAGTGAGTTGAACAGTCCTAGAGAAGCAATCAATTTTGGCATGATGAGCTGACATCCAGTCCATACCCAAAATGATATTAATATCTGAAAATTTGAGAGCTATCAAAGATGCGAGGAAAACTAGTCTGTCGACTTGGATTTCATTTCCATGGCTTACTCTAGAGGTTTGCCATTTGGATCCCGGAGTTTGAATTACCATAGAGGTTGGCATATCACCGAATGCGATGTTATGCAAACGAGCATAATTTTCGGATATAAAAGAATGAGAGGCTCCTGTATCGAAAAGAACAGATGCCGGGTGGCAATTAACAAGAAGCGTACCAAGAACGACGTTGGGATCCTCTTGAGCTTCTTCGGCAGAGATACAGTTGACATGGCCACGTGTAGCGGTGGCCGGCTTGGCATGGAACACTTTACCTGTCGGCTTGCCACGGCCAACAGCTTTAGCAGATTGGTTGGGGTTGGTCTGGGGACACTCACGCATATAGTGGCCAGATTCCCCACACTTGAAACAAGTCACGGAACTGGTACGTGGAGGAGCATTGTTGGTTGGACCACCATAGGGCTTGGCTGGAGCAGACTGTTGAACAGGGCGAGGCGCCTGGAAAGATGGCCTTGGTGTAAACCTGGGTGGCAGGGCGGTGTTGGGCACCCACACACGGCGCTTCTGAGGACCAGCACCGGATGAGGAACCCATGTCACGGCCATGCTTGCGTGTTGCGTCATAATCAGTCTGACCAGTTTCAGCACTGATGGCCTTGTTAACAAGCTTCTGAAAAGATGTGCACTCATGCAGACGGAGGTCGCGGCGAAGCTCAGGACTGAGTCCCTTACGGAACCTTGCTTGCTTCTTGGCATCAGTAGAAACTTCCTCAGTTGCATATCGTGCGAGGTTACCAAACTCCCTGCTGTAAGCATCCACAGAGAGTCGGCCTTGGGTGAAATTGCAAAATTCCTCACGTTTACGGTCCATGAGACCCTCTGGAATGTGATGTTCACGGAAAGCCTCGCTGAATTCAGCCCAAGTAGTGACATGGCCCGCTGGGCGCATAGCTCCATAATTCTCCCACCATCGACTGGCGGGACCTTCAAGATGATATGCAGCAAAGGTGACCTTGTCAGCCTCCGCTACCAGCGCGGAACGCAGTTTGTGAGAAATACTGAGAAGCCAATCATCAGCGTCGAGAGGCTCGACGGAGTGATGGAACGTGGCTGGATGTAACTTGATGAAATCACTGAGTGACACCACGTTAGTCCTCTGATGGTGTGCTGTGTTCTGTTCAATACGCTCCAACAAACGGTTGGTCTCCCGCTTGTTTCTCTCAGCTTCCATCATAACCTCGGCTAGGGAAGGAGGATGAGGCAGATTTGCATCCCTGACTTCACTGCCTTCGGCCTGCTCTTGAGGAGCAGGGTTAGTGCGCGTGTTGACCATCCTAGGTAAACAAGACAATGATTTAGTCAGAACGATAAAATTCCGACATAGGATACAAAATGTAAGGAATAACTCGAAATGCAAGATGATCATCCGTATGACATGGTAGATGCAGAAACTGCTTCTTTATTCCATCGTCATACACACCATACATGGTTTAGTACAAGACCAAACAAAGTACTATTACGGTGAAAAGAGGATTACATCTCATCGGAGGCATCCCAAGCTCCTATACATTATTTTTCTACACCTCCGGAAAGAGTACAAACTAGGTCATATCCCACGAGTCACGCGGAACGATAGACGACACAGCTAGTGCGAACTAGTGATACTACCACTAACTCAGACCGATCCGTAGTAGTCCTCGTAGAAGTCACCTCCATAGCCTGGAAGCTCAACAT
>NW_021189618.1:0-797 GCF_002162155.2 Triticum dicoccoides | reverse complement strand
AAACTAAAGAAGTGTTTTCAAATTTGAAAACTAATGGCACTAACAGAAAGTTTATAATTTTTCTAAAACTAATGGCACTAAGAGAAAGTTTATAATTTTGCTAACCAAAAAGCAAACAGAATTAAAAATTAAAGCAAAAAACAAAAGAAAATAAATAATGCAAAAAACAAATCAAAAAACAGGGAAAAACTATTTTTATAGTAAAGTTAATCACAAAATAAAATAAATAAAGCAACAAAGAAAACAAAAAAACTAAAATATTATTTTCAAAATTTGAAAACTAATGGCATTAACAAAAAGTTTATAATTTTTCTAAAACTAAAAGCATAAAGAATTAAAAAATAAAGCAAAAAACAAAAGAAAATAAATAAAGCAACAAAAAAACAAAAAATGCCACCTAGTGGGCCACCACGGCCTGAATACGACTAGAAACCCTACCATGGGCCAGGATTCAGGCCTACAGCACGCCCAGTAGGCCCACAAGCATTGCAGTGACAGGTTAGGCCTGAAAGCCTGCTGTTGAGAGGAGCTCGGGAGGGTGGGCGCAGCAGCGCTTATAAACCACTCCCGAGCCCTCTCAACTAGCGAGGTGGGACTAAACTTTTGGGCGCGGGGCAGCACAAGGCCATTGGTACCGGTTGGTGGCACCAATCGGGACTAAAGGGGGCATTGGTCACGGTTCATGGCACCAACCGTGACAACTGCCCCCCTTTAGTCCTGGTTGGTGCCACCAACCGGGACCAAAGGCCGCCGCTTCCCACCCTTTGGGCTGCTGAAAAGAGGCCTTTGGTCAGCAG
>NW_021189617.1:0-2299 GCF_002162155.2 Triticum dicoccoides | reverse complement strand
GGGCTAATCACTATTTTGTATTTTTTTCATGTGTAGGGTTTTCATGACCATTAGACCAAGTAAATTGTCTGCTATTAATAGACATCTACCTCATCCACACTTGCTCAATGAAGGTATTGGAGAAAAACTCCATTTATTATATCCATCCTATTTATTTTTCTCAATTTGTGTTCCAATAGTATTAACCGCCCTCCCCCCTTCCCACAAGCAAGGGATACACCTCCCTCTGAGTTTAATAGGTCGGACGACTACGTAGCAATGTACTTTATCCCAAGGTAGTCCGAGGAAACCTTCACCTATATATCCAGTGTTGTCTTAATCCTCTCAGTTCACTTTGTCTCTTGAAGCTATTAATTAGGGCATTGTGAGCATGCACACAAATAAAAACGCAAGCTATGCACAATATGGAAACTTCAAGCTAATGTTGTGTTCACTCGCCCTTCTGGTTGGTTGTGAGGTGTTCGTGCACTCATGCATCGTAGGGCTAGGAGGCATTCGCTAGCATGATAGTTTTGGGGGGTAAATCATTGAAATTAATTTATGTGCGTTTTGAAACGCTCTCTAATAACTAAAGCATGTGGGTTCCTTGGTCCCGCCATTCTGGCTGGATGACCCAATAAACCCGGGCGAAGGGAGTATGTTGACATACATTAGAAAGCTCTACTGAAAGGATTCTTTCGTCTACACTTGGGCCACACCATAGACCACTACAAGATTCCATCTCACATGTGTGCACTTTTTATGCACAAGAACCATCACAAAACGATCTCCATTCTCATGCTCCACCAAATCAAAAATATAATCTCTAATGCCAACCAAAACACCTTGATATCTTCCTTCAAAGGCACCCCATTTCCATGTGAAACTGCTGCCCTCCCCCCACACACAAATATTCATATCGACCAAACCTTTTTGTGCAAAATCCTTCTTCATGGTTTTTTGTAAGCCCAAGAAATATATATGATTATCTTGATCAATTCTCTAACGTGCCTCTTTTTTTGTCCTTCCCTACACCACTAACATTCCAAGTAATTCCTTTCATTTAGGAAAATTTGAATTCCTACCTACCAGCTTCACCTTAAATCTCTTACTTTCTACCAATTGAAAACTCACCATATCAGGTACAACATTTATTGATGGGTTTTTGATCCAAAGCGGCCAACAACTCATCTAAAGTCTCATTTCTTATATGCATTGGATGTGGTGGAGGTATTATATCTCCATACCCACCCATGTTATTTTGTGAATGCAAATATCTCTTGGCTTCTTTGAGTTCCTTGAGAAATCTTAGATGTGATCAACCATATCTATAGCGTGCCCCAGTTTAATCCTAATGAAAAAGAAATATAATGCAAAGAGGTATTGGGAGAATTAACAAATGAATCATCACCTAGAGATCCTTGAGTGTTGTCATTGGCTACAAATCCATCCATAACTATCTCCTCAATACTCTTGGACTCCTTGGGAACATGTATGATGCACATATGGTTCAAAACATCAGTCTTTCCCCCGTTCCCCAAAATTTCATCACGACTCTCATTCTCCAAAGTATCGAGAAACCTATCTTCTTCCACCAGAGCATCTTGCTTATTCTTATCAATCAACCACCCTCCTCCTCTTAATAGCCATTCTTTCATTATCATCAGCCATAACTCCTCTATCACTATTTGAAACAAACAAATGGTTATCTTAAGAATCATTTGCAATTCCTATGGAAGTAGCTATAATATCAAAATTTTGAAGTTTATAAGCGCGATGTAAAACCACCGTCGGGCTGACGGTGCTTCCGATCATGGATTTGCTTGAATCGTCGGATGTGGATGCTGGAAACATATTTGATATATGCTGGAACTAGCGATTGGAGGTGCTGCATCCAATGGTTGTTTTTGCCGGAACGTGAGCTACAACCAGAGAAGCGGTCATCGTCTTTGTATAACAGTATCCGGCAGAAGCTACATCCACGTTCATGCAGAGCTGGAAACTTTTCACGTGGGAGCTACAACCATCGACGACATAGGTTTACAAATATTAGAACTGTACATTGAAAAAGCTTCATCCACGTTCGTGAAAGCTGCAACTGGTGACACCATCATTGACGACCTACCACAGTGCATTTTTAGAAGCTTCATACATGGTCGTAAGAGTTGTAACTATCGGCGACATAGTTTGATGTTTTGCTACAACCGTACACCGCAAAAGGTCCATCCAGGTTTGTGAGAGCTGCAAACGGACGACATCATCAACAACATATGCTACAACAGCGCACTTCAGAAACTTCATCCATTCTCGCATGAGTTGC
>NW_021189616.1:0-1161 GCF_002162155.2 Triticum dicoccoides | reverse complement strand
AAAAAAAAAGTACCCATGATCTGGGCCCGCCCCCATCTTCTCGCCCGCCCATCTAGTCGCCCGCCCGCTAATCACGGTATTTCCAGAGTTGGCGATCGCCGCCGCAGCGGATCGCCGCCGTCCGAACCCCGTGCGAGGCCACCCTCGCCGTCCCAACGTCGCCCGTCGCCGCCCTCGGCGTCTGGACGTCGCCCGCCGCCGCCCCCGTCGCCGCATCTCACCGTCCCAACTTCACACGTCACCGCATCTCACCGTCCCAACGTCGCCCGTCGCCGCATCTCACCGTCGTCCGACGACGCGGACTTGAAGGGCCCGACGTCTGACGCTGCCCTCGCCGCCCGAACCCCGTCCGACACCGCCCTCGCCGTCGCAACGTCGTCCGTCGCCACATCTAACCGTCGTCGTTGTACGCCGGGGACGTGAAGGGCCCGACGTCTGACGCCGCCTCCGCAGCACTGTCGTCGAACGTCGTCGACGTCTACACCGCAGGCCAAGGTTTGTCATGCCCGTCATCTAAACCTAGCGGGATAGATACAGGTTTTGCGTGAGGAATACATGCATGCAAACTCATTTTTTTATTTTTCTTTTTTTGCAAATAAGTTGCGTTGGGCACTAAATTCGTTTACAGTACATGAACGAGTAATTACACAGTTGATGCAGGCTGGTCATTCGTTTGTGCTGCCCGTAACTGCGCATGCGTGGTGTTCTGTGTTTTCTACTGGATAATAGATGTAGTAATGAGCTGGGATGAAAGTAGTAATAGCAGTACTAAAAAAATTGTTTTTCTGGAGGGTAGGCTTGAGCCTGTTTAAGCCTGTCTAGTAGACTCGCCGCTGGATAGAAGTGAGGGCTAGTTCATGCATGTACGGATTTAGGGTTTAGGGTTCATCAAAACCTCCCGCCGCAGCGCCTCCTCTACGGACTAGGGCATGATTTACAGAACTAGCGTTGCTTTGGGCATGATGCATTGTACTAAACCTAACACACGATGTTTTGCAGTTCTGTGAGTTAGGCGTGTTGACATGGACGAAGAATCTGCATTCGGGAGGGACGAGAATGGTACTGATAAGGTGACTAAGACCAATAACGATAACTTGAACGAAGATGATGACAGCAGCGACAACGATTCCGTCTCGTCATATGATATCTTACCTCCGGAGG
>NW_021189615.1:0-1226 GCF_002162155.2 Triticum dicoccoides | reverse complement strand
ATTCCGACCGCACCCGAACTCCGGCCGCCGCAGCCGAGCTCGCCGCCGTCAACTCCGGCCACCCCGAGCCCAACCACCACCACCAATAGTCGCGGCTCAACCTCAGCAACACGTAGATGCCTTCCGCCGTCCATTTGGTTGCCGGAATGGCAAAAAGCACTTTCGCCGCCGTCTCGGGCCTCGCCGGCGTCATGTCGCCGGTGGGGTTTGACTTGTCCGACCTGGGGTTTGACCCCCGAGTGTCACTGACGCGTGGGCCCTGTCGGTCAGATGGTTAGATTAGCGCTAACCACTGTTAGTTAACCCCTGACACTGACCAGTGGGCCCCAGCGCCACTAATTAGTAATTAGAATTAATTTAACCCTGTTTAACCCCCTGTCACTGACGTGTGGGCCCCACACGTCAGGTTTGACTCCAGCCAGCCGCAGTTGACCACTGACGTCATGCTGACGTCATGCTGGCGCAATAACTATAATTTCTGGATTTAATTTAAATCAGGAAATTCCAGAATATTATTTAAACTTCAAAAATTCATAACTTTTATTCTGTAATTCCAAATTGGACAAATTATATATGAAAAATGATCAGAAAAATCCAATCTATCCATCTGTACTATTTTCATGCATGATCAAACAAGTTAAATTGATGTTTTAAGCAGAACAAGGAAAAGCACTTTAAAAGGCCATATTTGAATTTGAAATTTGAATCCTTGATTCAAATTTGTTCAAACCCTTCTGGTTTTAGTTGCATTAGCCCAATACACTCATTTTGCCATGTCTCATGCATGCATCATCTTGTTGCATACTGTTTGGTAATGTTTGTGTATCGGTGCCCTCTGCGGCAGGTTCTGTCTCCGAGGAATACCGTGATTACCCTAACGAAGAACCGTATCAGTGCATCGAACCATCAGGCAAGCAACCAACCATTTGATCATATCGATACAATCCCATGTTCTCGCTCCTGCTCTCTTTTACTGCATTAAGACAACGCGATTCAAACTGCTGTGTGCTACGGTAGTTGAACCCATTTCCTCTGCATGACCTGTCATTGCCACAGTAACTAGATGAAACTCACTAGCATGTGTAGGAGTTGATTGAGCCATATGAATGTGTTGTTCCTACCTTGCTATGCCTGCTATGCTTAGAGTCGTGTCAGGTCTGGTTCATCTGGGTGATGGGCTAGAGTGAAATGATTATGTCGGTAATGAGAGTGGTGTGGTGAACACG
>NW_021189614.1:0-1107 GCF_002162155.2 Triticum dicoccoides | reverse complement strand
GGCCCCGACGCATTGGGTATGACTCCTAGGTCGGTGATGAACTCCTTCACCCATATTGCTTCATGTGCTGCCTCCGAGGCTGCCATGTACTCCGCTTCACATGTAGATCCCGCCACGACGCTTTGCTTGCAACTGCACCAGCTTACTGCCCCACCATTCAAAATATACACGTATCCGGTTTGTGACTTAGAGTCATCCAGATCTATGTCGAAGCTAGCGTCGACGTAACCCTTTACGACGAGCTCTTCGTCACCTCCATAAACGAGAAACATTTCCTTAGTCCTTTTCAGGTACTTCAGGATATTCTTGACCGCTGTCCAGTGTTCCTTGCCGGGATTACTTTGGTACCTTCCTACCAAACTTACGGCAAGGTTTACATCAGGTCTGGTACACAACATGGCATACATAATAGAACCTATGGCTGAGGCATAGGGGATGACGCTCATCTCTTCTATATCTTCTGCCGTGGTCGGACATTGAGCTGAGCTCAATTTCATACCTTGCAACACAGGCAAGAACCCCTTCTTGGATTGATCCATATTGAACTTCTTCAATATCTTATCAAGGTATGTGCTTTGTGAAAGACCTATGAGGCTTCTCGATCTATCTCTATAGATTTTGATGCCTAATATATAAGCAGCTTCTCCAAGGTCCTTCATTGAAAAACTTTTATTCAAGTAGGCCTTGATGCTGTCCAAGAGTTCTATATCATTTCCCATCAACAGTATGTCATCTACATATAATATGAGAAATGCTACAGAGCTCCCACTCACTTTCTTGTAAACGCAGGCTTCTCCATAAGTCTGTGTAAACCCAAACGCTTTGATCATCTCATCAAAGCGAATGTTCCAACTCCGAGATGCTTGCACCAGCCCATAAATCGAGCGTTGGAGCTTGCATACTTTGTCAGCATTCTTAGGATCGACAAAACCTTCCGGCTGCATCATATACAATTCTTCCTTAAGGAAACCATTAAGGAATGCCGTTTTGACGTCCATTTTCCATATTTCGTAATCATAGAATGCGGCAATTGCTAACATGATTCGGACGGACTTCAGCTTCGCTACCGGTGAGAAAGTCTCATCGTAGTCAACCCCTTGAACTTGT
>NW_021189613.1:0-1932 GCF_002162155.2 Triticum dicoccoides | reverse complement strand
CTCAGGAACAATGGAGCGAGCAACCGACTTATTGGAAATCATACATACTGATGTGTGCGGTCCAATGAGTGTTGAGGCTCGCGGTGGCTATCGTTATGTTCTCACCCTCACTGATGATTTAAGTAGATATGGGTATATCTACTTAATGAAACACAAGTCTGAAACCTTTGAAAAGTTCAAGGAATTTCAGAGTGAGGTTGAAAATCAACGTGACAGGAAAATCAAGTTTCTACGATCAGATCGTGGAGGAGAATACTTGAGTCACGAGTTTGGCACACACTTAAGAAAATGTGGAATAGTTTCACAACTCACGCCGCCTGGAACACCTCAGCGTAATGGTGTGTCCGAACGTCGTAATCGCACTCTATTAGATATGGTGCAATCTATGATGTCTCTTACCGATTTACCGCTATCCTTTTGGGGCTATGCTTTAGAGACTGTCGCATTCACTTTAAATAGGGCTCCGTCGAAATCCGTTGAGACGACACCGTATGAATTATGGTTTGGGAAGAAACCTAAGCTGTCATTTCTAAAAGTTTGGGGATGCGATGCTTATGTCAAGAAACTTCAACCTGAAAAGCTCGAACCCAAGTCGGAAAAATGCGTCTTCATAGGATACCCAAAAGAAACTATTGGGTACACCTTCTACCTCAGATCCGAAGGCAAGATCTTTGTTGCCAAGAATGGGTCCTTTCTGGAGAAAGAGTTTCTCTCGAAAGAAGTAAGTGGGAGGAAAGTAGAGCTTGATGAAGTATTACCTCTTGAACCGGAAAATGGCGCAACTCAAGAAAATGTTCCTGAGGTGCCAGCACCGACTAGAGAGGGAATTAATGATAACGATCAAGATACTTCTGATCAAGCCCCTACTGAAATTCGAAGGTCCACAAGGACACGTTCCGCACCAGAGTGGTACGACAACCCTGTCTTGGAAATCATGCTGTTAGACAACGGTGAACCTTCGAACTATGAAGAAGCGATGGCGGGCCCGGATTCCGACAAATGGCTAGAAGCCATGAAATCCGAGATAGGATCCATGTATGAAAACAAAGTATGGACTTTGACTGACTTGCCCATTGAGCGGCGAGCCATAGAAAATAAATGGATCTTTAAGAAGAAGACAGACGCGGATGGTAATGTGACCATCTATAAAGCTCGGCTTGTCGCTAAGGGTTATCGACAAGTTCAAGGGGTTGACTACGATGAGACTTTCTCACCGGTAGCGAAGCTGAAGTCCGTCCGAATCATGTTAGCAATTGCCGCATTCTATGATTACGAAATATGGAAAATGGACGTCAAAACGACATTCCTTAATGGTTTTCTTAAGGAAGAATTGTATATGATACAGCCGGAAGGTTTTGTCGATCCTAAGAATGCTGACAAAGTGTGCAAGCTCCAACGCTCGATTTATGGGCTGGTGCAAGCATCTCGGAGTTGGAACATTCGCTTTAATGAGATGATCAAAGCGTTTGGGTTTACACAGACTTATGGAGAAGCCTGCGTTTACAAGAAAGTGAGTGGGAGCTCTATAGCATTTCTCATATTATATGTAGATGACATACTGTTGATGGGAAATGATATAGAACTCTTGGACAGCATCAAGGCCTACTTGAATAAAAGTTTTTCAATGAAGGACCTTGGAGAAGCTGCTTATATATTAGGCATCAAAATCTATAGAGATAGATCGAGATGCCTCATAGGTCTTTCACAAAGCACATACCTTGATAAGATATTGAAGAAGTTCAATATGGATCAATCCAAGAAGGGGTTCTTGCCTGTGTTACAAGGTATGAAATTGAGCTCAGCTCAATGTCCGACCACGGCAGAAGATATAGAAGAGATGAGCGTCATCCCCTATGCCTCAGCCATAGGTTCTATTATGTATGCCATGCTGTGTACCAGACCTGATGTTAACCTTGCCGTCAGTTTGGTAGG
>NW_021189612.1:0-4153 GCF_002162155.2 Triticum dicoccoides | reverse complement strand
CCGAACTCCGGCAGCCGCAGCCGAGCTCGCCGCCGTCAACTCCGGCCACCCCGAGCCCAACCACCACCACCAATAGACGCGGCTCAACCTCAGCAACACGTAGATGCCTTCCGCCGTCCATTTGGTTGCCGGAATGGCAAAAAGCACTTTCGCCGCCGTCTCGGACCTCGCCGGCGTCAAGTCGCCGGTGGGGTTTGACTTGTCCAACCTGGGGTTTGACCTCCCAGGGTCACTGACGCGTGGGCCCTGTCGGCCAGGTGGTTAGATTAGCGCTAAACTACTGTTAGTCAACCCCCCCTGACACTGACAGTGGGCCCCAGCGCCACTAATCCCTAATTAGGATTAATTTAATCCTGTTTAACCCCCCCTGTCACTGACGTGTGGGCCCCACACGTCAGGTTTGACCTCAGCCAGCCGCAGTTGACCACTGACGTCATGCTGACGTCATGCTGGCGCAATAATTATATTTCTGGATTTAATTTAAATCAGGAAATTCCAGAATATTATTTAAACTTCAAAAATTCATAACTTTTATTCTGTAACTCCAAATTGGACAAATTATATATGAAAAATGATCAGAAAAATCCAATCTACCCATCTGTACTATTTTCATGCATGATCAAGCAAGTTAAATTGATGTTTTAAGCAGAAAAAGGAAAAGCACTTTTAAAAGGCCATGTTTGAATTTGAAATTTGAATCTTTGATTCAAATTTGTTCAAACCCTTCTGGTTCTAGTTGCATTAGCCCAACACACTCATATTTCCATGTTTCATGCATGCATCATATTGTTGCACATTGTTTGGTGATGCTTGTGTATCGATGTCCTTTGCGACAGGTTCTGTCCCCGAGGAGTACCGTGATTACCCTAACGAAGAACCATATCAGTGCATCGAACCATCAGGCAAGCAACCAACCATTTGATCATATCGATACAATCCCATGTTCTCGCTCCTGCTCTCTTTTACTGCATTAAGACAACGCGATTCAAACTGCTCTGTGCTACGGTAGTTGAACCCATTTCCTCTGCATGACCTGTCATTGCCACAGTAACTAGATGAAACCCACTAGCATGTGTAGGAGTTGCTTGAGCCATATGTATGTGTTGTTCCTACCTTGCTATGCCTGCTATGCTTAGAGTCGTGTCAGGTCTGGTTCATCTGGGTGATGGGCTGGAGTGAAATGATTATGTCGGTAATGGGAGTGGTGTGGTGAACACGATTTGGTAAAGGTATCGATGAAAGGCCATGTAGGAGTACATGGTGGGTTGTTTCATTGAAGCCGACCTTAAGCACTGAGATCTGTATGTGTGATTTAAGAATCAGCTACTACCATGCACTGGGCCCGAAACCAATGGACCCTCTCGGCTTCTTATTCACCCTAGTTCTCCGTCCAGGAGTTGCAAGTAGTTTCTGGTGTTTGTAGCCTACTGGAGGCCGTGGACAGTGCTGACCGTAGGGGTGGGATGTGATGCGGTAGGTACGTGGCACGGTGTACCGAATACCCGTTAGGTATCTCGGGAACCCTGTTCACATCGTTCGGGGCCGTATGGGAAACCTCGGCCGGACTCCCTGCGGATGGAACCTGAATAGGCGATAAACCTGGACTGGAGGCTTAGGTGATTAGGTAGGTCGTGGCCGACACCCACGTTGGGCTTCCGCTTGAAGGTTGCCGAGTACATGTCGTGTAAACGACGGTAAGTGGTGAGAGCGTGTATGAAGAAGTACACCCCTGCAGGGTTAACATGATCTATTCGAATAGCCGCGTCCGCGGTAAAGGACTACTTGGTTGCCTATACATTTCATAGACAAGTAAATGGAAACTACTAAAAGCCTCAAGATAAGTGTGAGTGCCAAGGATGGCTCTTCCGTAGGAAGACGGAGGTGGATCCTCGGTAGTGTATTGAAGTGGTGAGTAGTGGACTCGTGTGCGCAAAACCATTTCAAGTTGGAGTATCGTAGGATAGCCTAGCCAAGAGTCAAAGCTGGCTTGCTGCAATAACTCCACCAACCCTTCTTGATACTATGCATGTATGTAGGATCTGATGTAAGTCTTGCTGAGTACCTTTGTACTCATGTTGCTATAATCTACATTTTTACAAAAGACGCTGCAACCTCTTCTGATGGGTTCTATGTAGACGTTGACATCAACGAGTAGGCTAAAGACCCAGGTGGTGACCCTGAGCTTGTGATGGACCACGTAGTATAGCTAGGCTTTCCAAGCCTCTTTTATTTTATTAGTTGTCTGTACTCAGACAAGTTACTTCCGCTGCTGGTTTGTATGACTGTATGACTTGTATGTGGGGTCGTGAGACCCGTACCTTTGTGTATGTTATGTATGGCTCACTGAGCCTTAAATAAAGTACTTGTGTCGTAGAGTCATGTTGTGATACTTCGTTGTATTTGCACATATCGAGCATATTGTGTGTATGATTGAAATGCTTGGTATGTGTGGGATCTGACTATCTAGTTGTTTATCTTTAGTAGCCTTTCTTACCGGGAAATGTCTCCTAGTGTTGCCGCTGAGCCATGGTAGCTTGCTACTGCTCTGGAACACTTAGGCTGGCCGGCATGTGTCCTTCTTCGTTCCTGTGTCTGTCCCTTCGGGGAAATGTCACGCTTTGAGTACTGGAGTCCTGTTAGCCCGCTACAGCCCGGTTTACCGGAGTCCTGCTAGCCCAGTGCTACAGCCCGGACCCACTTGCTGATGACCGACACATTCGAAGCTGGGTCATGGATGCCTGTCCCTGTAAGTCTGTGCCACTTTGGGTTTGCGACTAGTCATGTCAGCCCGGGCTCTTTATCATATGGATGCTAGCGACACTATCATATACGTGAGCCAAAAGGCGCAAACGGTCCCGGGAAAAGGTAAGATGACACCCGTGGGGATACCGTGCGTGAGGCCGCAAAGTGATATGAGGTGTTACCAGCTAGATCGATGTGACATCGAGTCGGGGTCCTGACAGCGTTGGCATCAGAGCCGGACTGCCTGTAGGTTCTCCAAGCCAAACTGGTCGATGTTGAGTCTAGAAATTCTTTAGTTATATGTAGGGGAATTGTTTGTGGGTTGGAACGTAAGGCTCTTTTTACTCCTTATACCTTATGACTTTCTGATCTGAGTCAGTCCATTCTTCCACCGGGGGTTAAGGAATTAGGATCTGTTCTCTCTATCAGGATCACGAGTTACTAATCAGTAGTACCTTATAAGCTTGATGGATACAAGCCTAGTTCAGTTCTACTACCATATTATGTTGCTAGAATGGATTCAGAACTTTGATATGATGATGTTGAGTGTGTATGAAATCCTTTGTCAAATGTCTCAAAATCCTTCTTGAGCATTTACAGCTGTTATGCTGCCGAAATTTCGCTAGAATTCTAATGCCCTTGCATTATGATTGTGCTTTCAGATGGCCGCTCGCGACCTTAATCAAGTGGTTCGCCTGACTCGATGCCTAGATGTACCCGGCCATACTGCCAAGTTGGTCAGGGTAATGACTGAGGCTGGATACCGCTGGTATCCTGAGTACACGGTCGAAGAGCAATTCCGTGACTTTAATCAAAGCCAGTATCTCTGCACTGTCAGGATATTTCCATCTTATCCTGGATCCACCGAGCCTCTTCACTGCTCCTATGGTCTCGGGGTTACTATTGAGATGGCTGTGCAGGACGCCACCTACTCTATGATGACCATTATGCGAGTCAGATCTGGTCTATTTCGGGACTCTGATTTCCGGTATATGCCAGGATCACTTCCGGGAGCACAAGGGTATCTCCAGGCTATCTATGCTGACCCCACTCAGGAGGATTCACGGACTCGCACCACTGCTGAGATGCTCGAGGATAAGGACCGTGAAAATCGGGCCTTAAGGCTAGAGCTCTTCAACACCCGTGCTGACCACTGGGCCACTTTGACTCGGTTCGCACCGGCGGTGCAAGCTGGATATTCAGATATGCGCGATCTCTATCCTGTGAGATCTGCTCTGCCAGACGTGATGGTTTGGCGTGATGTAGGAGGCATCACCCCACCGCGCGGTCCCCGCAGGCCACCGTTTGTTGGTCCAAGGCCTCATCCTAGCCCCTATGGTCCACAAGCTCCGCGAGACCGTCTGTTTCCGGATGATCATGTTGAACTTCCAGGCTATGGAGGTGACTTTTA
>NW_021189611.1:0-1140 GCF_002162155.2 Triticum dicoccoides | reverse complement strand
CCTCGGCACTCACACTTATCTTGAGGCTTTTAGTAGTTTCCATTTACTTGTCTATGAACTGTATAGGCAACCAAGTAGTCCTTTACCGCGGACGCGGCTATTCGAATAGATCATGATAACCCTGCAGGGGTGTACTTCTTCATACATGTTTCCACCACTTAGCGTCTGCACACGACATGTGCTCGGCAGACTTCAAGCGAAAGCCGACGTGGGTGTAGACCACGACCTACCTAAACACCTAAGTCTCTAGTCCAGGTTTATCGCCTATCCAGGTTCCATCCGCAGGGAGTCCGGCCGAGGTTTCCCATACGGCCCCGAACGATGTGTACAGGGTTCCGTGACACCTAACGGGTGCCCGGTATTCCCGGCCACGTACCTACCGCATCACAGCCCACCCCTACGGTCAGCGCTGTCCACGGCCTCCAGTAGGCTACAAACACTAGAAACTACTTGCAACTCCTGGACAGAGAACTAGGGTGAATAAGAAGTCGAGCGGGGTCATATTTCAGGGCCCAATGCATGGTAGTAGTTGTATCTTAAATCACACATACAGATCTCAGTGCTTAAGGTCGGCTTCAATGAAACAACCCACCATGTACTCCTACATGGCCTCTCATCGATACCTTTACCAAATCGTGTTCACCACACCACTCTCATTACCGACATAATCATTTCACTCCAGCCCATCACCCAGATGAACCAGACCTGACACGACTCTAAGCATAGCAGGCATAGCAAGGTAGAAACAACACATACATATGGCTCAATCAACTCCTACACATGCTAGTGGGTTTCATCTAGTTACTGTGGCAATGACAGGTCATGCAGAGGAAGTGGGTTCAACTACCGTAGCACACAGCAGTTTGAAACGCGTTGTCTTAATGCAGTAAGAGAGAGCAGGAGCGAGAACATGGGATTGTATCGATATGATCAAATAGTTGGTTGCTTGCCTGATGGTTCGATGCACTGATATGGTTCTTCGCTAGGGTAATCACGGTACTCCTCGGGGGCAGAACCTGCCGCAAAGAACATCGATACACAGCCATCACCAAACAATGTGCGACAATATGATGCATGCATGGAACATGGCAATATGAGTGTGTTGGGCTAATGCAACTAAGACCAGAAGGGTTTGAACCA
>NW_021189610.1:0-935 GCF_002162155.2 Triticum dicoccoides | reverse complement strand
TTTAGTATGTTGCTATTGCTTTCTTCATGACTTATACATGTTCCTATGACTATGAGATTATGCAACTCCCGTTTGCCGGAGGAACACTTTGGGTGCTACCAAACGTCACAACGTAAATGGGTGATTATAAAGGAGCATTACAGGTGTCTCCAAAGGTAGATGTTGGGTTGGCGTATTTCGAGATTAGGATTTGTCACTCCGATTGTCGGAGAGGTATCTCTGGGCCCTCTCGGTAATGCACATCACATAAGCCTTGCAAGCACTGCAACTAATATGTTAGTTGTGAGATGATGTATTACGGAACGAGTAAAGAGACTTGCTGGTAACGAGATTGAACTAGGTATTGGATACCGACGATCAAATCTCGGGCAAGTAACATACCGATGACAAAGGGAACAACGTATGTCGTTATGCGGTTTGACTGATAAAGATCTTCGTAGAATATGTAGGAGCCAATATGGGCATCCAGGTCCCGCTATTGGTTATTGACCGGAAACGTGTCTTGGTCATGTCTACATTGTTCTCGAACCCGTAGGGTCCGCACGCTTAAGGTTTCGATGACAGTTATATTATGAGTTTATGAGTTTTGATGTACCGAAGGAGTTCGGAGTCCCGGATAAAATCGGGGACATGACGAGGAGTCTCGAAATGGTCGAGACGTAAAGATCGATATATTGGACGACTATATTCGGAGTTCGGAAAGGTTCCGAGTGATTCGGGTATTTTCGGGAGTACCGGGGAGTTACGGGAATACGGGGAAGAGTATTGGGCCTTGATGGGCTTTAGTGGGAAGAGGAGAAAAAGGCTGCGCCCCCCCTCCCCTCTAGTCCGAATTGGACTAGGGAAAAGGGGGCCGGCCACCTCTCCTTCTCCTCCTATTCCTTCTCCCTTCCTCCCCTCTTGGTGGACTCCTACTAGGACTTGGAGTCCTAGTA
>NW_021189609.1:0-1239 GCF_002162155.2 Triticum dicoccoides | reverse complement strand
TAGCTCACGCTATAGTTCTACTGTTTAGATATGTTCCTAGAGAAAAATTAGTTGAAAGTTGATAGTAGCAATTATGCGGACTAGGTCCGTAAACTGAGGATTGTCCTCATTGCTTCATAGAAGGCTTATGTCCTTAATGCACCGCTCAGTGTGCTGAACCTCGAACGTTGTCTGTGGTTGTTGCGAACATCTGACATACACGTTTTGATAACTACGTGATAGTTCAGTTAAACGGTTTAGAGTTGAGGCACCAAAGACGTTTTTGAAACATCGCGAAACATATGAGATGTTTTGAGGGCTGAAATTGGGATTTCAGGCTCGTGCCCATGTCAAGAGGTATAAGACCTCCGATGACTTTCTTAACCTGCAAACTAAGGAGAAAAGCTCAATTGTTGAGCTTGTGCTCAGATTGTCTGAGTACAACAATCATTTGAATCGAGTGGGAGTTGATCTTCCAGATAAAATAGTGATGGTTCTCCAAAGTCATTGCCACCAAGCTGTTAGAGCTTCGTGATGAACTATAACATATCAGGGATAGATATGATGATCCTTGAGGTATTCGCGATGTTTGACACCGCGAAAGTAGAAATCAAGAAGGAGCATCAATTGTTGATGGTTGGTGAAACCACTAGTTTCAAGAAGGGCAAGGGCAAGAAGGGATACTTCATGAAACGGCAAATCAGCTGCTGCTCTAGTGAAGAAACCCAAGGTAAAACCCAAACCCGAGACTAAGTGCTTCTGTAATAAGGGGAATAGTCACTAGAGCAGAATTACCCTAGATACTTGGTATATGAGAAGGCTGGCAAGGTCGATAGAAGTATATTGGATATACATTATGTTAATGTGTACTTTACTAGTACTCCTAGTAGCACCAGGGTATTAGATACCGGTTCGGTTGCTAAGTGTTAGTAACTCGAAATAAAAGCTACGGAATAAATGGAGACTAGCTAAAAGTGAGCTGACGATATATGTTGGAAGTGTTTCCAAGTTTGATGTAATCAAACATCGCACGCTCCCTCTACCATCAAGATTAGCATTAAACCTGAATGGTTGATTGAATCTCGATCGTAGTGATACACATTTTCATGCCAAAAGATAGTAATGATAGTACCACTTACTGGTGGCACTGCCATGTAAGTCATATTGGTTTAAAATGCATGAAGAAGCTCCATGTTGATGGATCTTTGGACTCACTCATTTTTGAAAAGTTTGAGACATGCGAACCATGTCTATTGGTGT
>NW_021189608.1:0-819 GCF_002162155.2 Triticum dicoccoides | reverse complement strand
TGCTGTGGGTCTAGCCCGGTTGTTGCTCCAAATTGTTCCTATGGGCTGACCTAACACAACCAGGCGGGGAGGTCCGCTGGTCAAAGCTCGTCTGTGCAAAGTCAAAGGGCTAGATCCCGTGGTCAAACCTACAGGGTTAGGCGGGACGGGGGCCCTGGGGGGGGGGGGTAGCAATGCCACCGGAGCATTGCACCGGGCCCTCATACATGCGGGGTGGTGTGGTGGCATGTCCTAAGAGGCGGCACGCATCTCCGGGGCGTGGCCCCCCCTCACGGACGGCGATGACATAGTAGTAGACGTTCTGCGGTAACGATACGGCGTGAATATTATTAAATACTCGGAGCGCGATAAAATCATGAGTTTTTTTGCACGACGTGGGCACATGTGCTATAGGAACGATGGTATTTTTTCATAATTTTTGGTGATGGAGAAGTATCCGAAAAATTCCCTCTACGCGGATTGGCCCTTCGCGCGTCTACGGCTGTGGCCGGCGGCCTACGGGGGCTAGCATGCCGCCAAATCTTGCGTAGGCGGCCTCTCACAAGTCTGGAAGTGTTGTGACGGTTGCAAACGCCCGGCACGCGTGTCCGGGGTGTGCCCCCCCCCCCCTCACGGACGGCGCCGCCGCCGGCACCTGGAGGGGGGAAACGGACGCGTCGGGTCTACACGGAGGGGATCTTGCTCTGGGTCTGGCCCGGTTGTTGCTCCAAAGTGTTCCTATGGGCTGACCTAACACCACCGGGCGGGGAGGTCTGCTGGTCAAAGCCCGTTCGTGCAAAGTCAAAGGGCTAGATCCCGTGGTCAAACGCTACAGGGTTA
>NW_021189607.1:0-1234 GCF_002162155.2 Triticum dicoccoides | reverse complement strand
TTTTACTGCATTAAGACAACGCGTTTCAAACTGCTGTGTGCTACGGTAGTTGAACCCATTTCCTCTGCATGACCTGTCATTGCCACAGTAACTAGATGAAACCCACTAGCATGTGTAGGAGTTGATTGAGCCATATGTATGTGTTGTTCCTACCTTGCTATGCCTGCTATGCTTAGAGTCGTGTCAGGTCTGGTTCATCTGGGTGATGGGCTAGAGTGAAATGATTATGTCGGTAATGAGAGTGGTGTGGTGAACACGATTTGGTAAAGGTATCGATGAGAGGCCATGTAGGAGTACATGGTGGGTTGTTTCATTGAAGCCGACCTTAAGCACTGAGATCTGTATGTGTGATTTAAGATACAGCTACTACCATGCATTGGGCCCTGAAATATGACCCCGCTCGACTTCTTATTCACCCTAGCTCTCCGTCCAGGAGTTGCAAGTAGTTTCTGGTGTTTGTAGCCTACTGGAGGCCGTGGACAGCGCTGACCGTAGGGGTGGGCTGTGATGCGGTAGGTACGTGGTCGGGTGTACCGAATACCCGTTAGGTATCTCGGGAACCCTGTTCACATTGTTCGGGGCCGTATGGGAAACCTCGGTCGGACTCCCTGCGGATGGAACCTGGATAGGCGATAAACCTGGACTAGAGGCTTAGGTGTTTAGGTAGGTCGTGGTCTACACCCACGTCGGCTTTCGCTTGAAGTCTGCCGAGCACATGTCGTGTGCAGACGCTAAGTGGTGGAAACATGTATGAAGAAGTACACCCCTGCAGGGTTATCATGATCTATTCGAATAGCCGCGTCCGCGGTAAAGGACTACTTGGTTGCCTATACAGTTCATAGACAAGTAAATGGAAACTACTAAAAGCCTCAAGATAAGTGTGAGTGCCGAGGATGGCTCTTCCGTAGGAAGACGAAGGTGGATCCTCGGTAGTGTATTGAAGTGGTGAGTAGTGGACTCGTGTGCGCAAAACCATTTCAAGTTGGAGTCTCGTAGGTTAGCCTAGCCAAGAGTCAAAGCTGGCTTGCTGCAATAACTCCACCAACCCTTCTTGATAACATGCATGTATGTAGGATCTGATGTAAGTCTTGCTGAGTACCTTTGTACTCATGTTGCTATAATTTACATTTTTTACAGAAGACGCTGCAACCCCTTCTGATGGGTTCTACGTAGACGTTGACATCAATGAGTAGGCTAAGGCCCAGGTGGTGATCCTGAGCTTGTGAAGGACCAC
>NW_021189606.1:0-757 GCF_002162155.2 Triticum dicoccoides | reverse complement strand
GGAGACGGCCTCAACCCCCCTCGACCATCTCTCTCTCTCTGGACCCCCTCTCTCCCTCCCCTGACTCTCTTCCCCGAGCCACCCGAGAGTCGCCGTCGCCGCCGCTTGCCATAGCCACGGCCACCGACCACCACTCGCCTCGCCGACCAATCCAGAATGACCGCATCGTCGTCCTCCTCGTCCACCTCGAGCCAAGCAACCAGGGGAGCGCTGCATCGCCGCCCCGGACGTCTTCTCCAACCTCGGTGCCGGCGATCTCCGTCGCTTGATTCGCCGCGTCCCGAGCCTCCCCGGCCCTGCCGTCTGCACCGTCTGACTCGCCGTGAGCCACTTACCTTATTCCCTAACTCCTTGTGCTCGCCCCCGTGATGTAGCGTCGTTCCCCACGAGCCCGAAAGCTCACCGCCGCCGGCCATGCCGCCGTCGTGGCTACAGACGCCGTAGCTCGTGCCTGGGCGCGTCATAGCACTCAGTTTGCTCCCAGGAGCCCGTAGCGCCCACCAGCCCCTCCTCCCGTGCCCCCGAACGCCAACCCCGACCTCGCCCGAGCTCCGGCCGCCGCCTCGGGCTCCACTCCGGCGAGCTCCGGCCTCCCCAGCTCATCCCACATGCTCCACTGGATGCGGACGATGACGGGCTACGCCCCGGTGGTCTCCGCGCGCTTTTCCGCCGCCTGTAGCCCATTCCGGCGAAGCACCGCCGCGCGGTTTGGTCGTCGCCGGCCGAACTCCGGCGAGGCTGACGTGGCGGCTTATTT
>NW_021189605.1:0-1641 GCF_002162155.2 Triticum dicoccoides | reverse complement strand
AGTTATGATGGAGTGAAGACTCACTTGAGATGTGATGGTATTCTTCAAGGTTACACTAAGTGGGTTTGCCATGGAGAGGATTACAGTGAACCATCATTTGCATTTGCTCATGTATCAGATAACAGTGGCAATCTTTCTATTCCTGGCATCCCAAGGAATGTTGTTGGAGAAAGCAGCCATGGAAGGTTGGATGACATGCCAGGACTCTTAAGTGCCGTCTTTGCTATGGCTAACAGTTGTGAATCTTTATCAAGCACATCTGATGGTGAATTAGATGGCCTTGAATTTGAGAATATGGAACCAAATTCAGTTGAGGATGAGAATGCAGATGCTCAAACAAGTAAGAAACCTGATACATATGCAAGCTTCTTGGAGGATGCAAACACAGAGTTATACCCTGGATGTAATGCATTTTCTAAGTTGTCATTTCTCATCACCTTGTATCACATGAAATTCTTACATGGATGGACACAAGAATCATTTACAACGCTACTTGGTGTTTTGTCTGATGCACTTCCAGAGGCACAAATACCAAAGAAGTACTATGAGGTACAAAAAATCATTCGTGGCTTAGGGCTTGACTATGAGAAAATCCATGCATGCCCCAATGACTGTATGCTTTTCCGAGGTGAACGAGCTGATCAAGACTCTTGCCATGTGTGTGGCAGCTCGCGTTGGGTTACAGATGACAAGAAAGACTCCCAAGCTGAATCTGTATCTAAGCAATCTAAGCAAAAGAAGAAACCAGCCAAGGTGTTGCGTTACTTTCCTTTGATACCGAGGATTCAAAGGCTCTTTGCAACAACAAAAACATCTGATGACATGCGTTGGCACGACGAGGGTCGTACCAAAGATGGAAAGATACGGCATCCGGCTGATGCCGAGTGTTGGAAAGATCTTGATGCTAGATACCCCGATTTTGCTGCTGATCCTCGTAATCCGCGCCTTGGCATTGGAAGTGATGGAGTTAACCCTTTCCGGAGTATGAGTTCAAAACATAGTACCTGGCCAGTGATGCTTATCCCGTACAACCTACCGCCTTGGATTTGCATGAAAGAAACATCTCTAATTTTATCAATGATCATTCCTGGACCAGCTTCCCCTGGGAATGACATTGATATATATTTGCAGCCACTGATTGATGAGCTCTTACAATTATGGGATGGTGTAGACACATTTGACGCTTCCTCGCAGGAGACATTTCCTCTCAAGGCTGCACTATTATGGACTTTAAATGATTTTCCGGCATTAGCTTACCTGTACGGTTGGAGCACAAGTGGTAAATATGGGTGTCCATCATGTGGTCCTTCTACAAGATCATTTCGCCTAAATAAGAGTATGAAACTTTGTTATATGGGCCACCGTCGCTGGTTACCACAGGGTCACATATTTCGAAACCGAAGGAGGCAAGAGTTTGATGGCACTAAAGAGACTGAACTGGCACCGACAACTATGAGTGGTACTTCAGCTTTGAAAATGTTGCAAGGCAGAGTGTTTGTGTTAGGCAAAAAAGCCAATGTAGCCAAGAAAGCAAAGGGCGGAAAGAAGAAAAAAAACAGTGAAAAAGAAACTGAAAATTATCAAGAACCGAAGCGTAAAAGGAAGGCAGGCAACAAGAAGTCAATTAAGAACCAAGGTAAG
>NW_021189604.1:0-2433 GCF_002162155.2 Triticum dicoccoides | reverse complement strand
TTTTTGAAATTTAGCAACAACCAAACATAGAAGTCTAGTTCGAAAAACAGCCACATAATGGTCTATTTTCCAATGATATGTGGATAAGGAAGAAAGTACACTTAGCAAATGACCTTCTGCATTTTTCTTACATGATATTAAGGAGATGGGATGACGTAGATAATATCAAAGCAACTAATAAAATATAAGTCATTCCTTCAAAGAGGAAACTAAGTAGCTTATATCTCATTAATGCGCAAACAACATTTATGCACCAAAAGCCTTCTGATAAGGAACATTGCAAATATAATTTCTCCGGTGTAGCATGTATGTTTGACTCAATTTACCTAATTCCTCCGCCCAAATGAGCAAAACTGATATAATTTGTGATGATAACATTACTAACCAATCCATTGGCTACTAATCCACTGTTGTTGCCTAGAAATTAAAGCCAGGTTAATCAAACCCCTCTTGGTCTGTAGTTTCTATAAAATTGCATCGGAATCCGTGGACCACCTGAAAAACTTCCAAAAATATGCATGCATGTTATACACAAAGCTAAAATATATACTTTCTATATAAGCACAGTATGGCCGCTGCTCTATTAATTAAACAGATTCATGCATGAAGCTTTCCATCAATTCACAACCATCAATATTTCATTTGTATGTGGAATAAATTTATGAAGAAAATAAATCTAAGGATTAATTCATGTATCGTCGTTCTCAAATACTCATGGATTGCAACCGGTCCTCATCTGCTCGTCATTCATAAAATAATGTGTGGTAATATAAGAAAAATGAATAATGGGGGTCTTTCTAATTCAGAGTCACAGTAAATCATATGGTTCTATCCCAACAAACTGGAACCACAGTTTGTACAGCAGGGTGAGAAATAACCTGGTGAGATTGCCCAAATATGTTAATGAGATTGTCCTAATTAATTTAGATTCAACTTAGTGAAGATAGGAGAAGAGACACACCAGCATTGATTGCAGGGATAGACCGATGACTTGAGGCACAAAAGTGATCACAAAACTGCATTGAAGTGCATTTTATTTGCATACTGGGACGATAACAAAACGGCACATGTACATGCTTCAAAAAGATATGGATGACATGAGCTAAGTGAAGTCAAACATACATTGTCCAAATCAGAAATACTGAAATAACCAATGATGATTACTAACCAATCCATGGCTATTATGCCACTGTTGCAGCACTCAAACGAATACCAGGATAATCAAAAGCACCCTCAGTGTCCAGGTTCAAGAAAAATGCATCAGAAACCATGGGCCACCTGGAAAAAAATCCTAGAATATGCATGAGCTTTTTTACGGTACCCAGGTACTCCCTCAAGCAGGGATGGAGTACCACTTAAGTCTGGCCCTCCACTTAGAAGGGTAGTTTAGTCTTTTCTTCTCTTAATTAATTCCTTTCCTGATTTCTAATCGATGCATCTTTGCGCTGAAAGTTATCGATCAAACAGAACTTGGCTACAGGTTCTCAAAAACCACACAAAATCTCTAACATCTACAAATGAAACTAAAACACAGAGATATCAGGCTCGCAAGACGTTCGTTCATCAACCCGACAGATTCTAATCAAAGCAGCCGCTCCCCGTACTGAACCAAGTCGATCTGATTAGCTGCACATTTGTACACCTGCAGTGCCGACGTGATAGATCTCCATCCATATTGATGATCCCGCCTCACCCTAGTCATCCTGCTTCAGCGTGCGGGCGAGTTTCCAATTGCACGAGGAAGATGGATCTTGCAAAGGCGCCCGCGGTGACGACGACGGCTCCGCCCAGCCCTGGTCGACGACCATTCCCTTGGCCCAATGGCCGTCTGTCTCTTGTGCGCGGGCAGACCACAGTGGCCGCCGGCGCCCATCCTACTGGAAGATTGGGGTTCTTTTTTCAAGGAGAAGAATTAGGGTTCTAGCGAGTAGCAATTATGTACTGTATCAGCCATGAGCCATGAGAATAAGAATAAGAGTCAGTTTTCCTTTTTACCCCCAAGCACGAGGTACTCCCTCGCTCTTTTTGTTGGTACTCTCTCATACACACGCTTGGAGTACCAATAGACATCAATCGTTGGATCAAAAGAAATGAAGGGCTCATATTCATTTAGGGGTACTGTAAAAGAGCTCGTATGCATGCATTTAGAGAGAAAACTAAAAATATATATTTTCTATATAAATACAGTATGTTCACTTCTCAAAATATTAAACGTATACATTCATAAAGCTTCCAGCAATTCAAAACAATTAATATTGCGTTCGTACGTGGAACAGATTTACGAACAAAATAATCCATGGATCATCGTTCTCAAATACTATAACAGATTGTCACCGGTCCTAAGTGCTCATCATCCATAACCTCCTGTTTGGTAAAATATGCAAATGCATAAAGGGATCTTTCCAATTCTAACTTCCAGTAGTTCGTATGCTT
>NW_021189603.1:0-2349 GCF_002162155.2 Triticum dicoccoides | reverse complement strand
CTTTCCTCCGCCGAGGAGCTCGCCGCCGACAGCTCGCGCCGTCCCCGCCGACCCAGCGACTACCAGCAGGATCGCCCTCGATCCGCGGATCCATCCCCGCCCTCCAGAGGCCGCGAGGAGCCGCCGCTCGCCGGCGTTGGTCGCCGGAGTCCCGCCTCCGCTCGGGACAGAGGGAGAAGGAGGAGGGCGGACTAGTCAAACCTGACTAGTGGGCCACCTAGGACCCACTGTCAGTGACACCCCCGGCCATCCACGTGGTTAAGTGGAGGCGTAAAGCCTCAAGTACGCCTCCTCTGTACCGAAAGCGTATTTCTATCTGAATTGTTTTCTTTTCTGTTTTATTTTAAATAACAGATTTTGACCACATCTTTGACTGGCTATAACTTTTTAAATATAAGTCCAAATGAAATGATTCTTTTTCCTACCTTCCTCAAATTTGGTCTAGTTTATTTTAAGATTTATTTGAAAAAATTTCAAACAACTTTTTGGGTTCTGTTTTTGAAATGTGTGTTAATTCAAATATATTTTTAAATAGGATTTTGGGAAGAGAGAAGAAACTTTCAAAAGTTTTGGAGTGCACCCTGCCTTTCCACACATTGAAGGCAAGCATTCTGAATCCCGGCATAATATTTTTGGTGTGATCGTTGATGCATTTATAACACCACCGCATTTCAAAGGACTTGTTATTTCTTGTGATATGATCATATACATGGGTGCATGTTGTTGATTTCCATGCTGTTGGAAATGGACACACTTGTGATGATAGTCACCCTCATATGCCTTGCAAGCATACCGGCAGGAACCCGGTAAAACCTCTGCCTTGGGTAGGCATGAGTTTGTCGCCGGTCTCTGTCGGGACGGTTATGTCTGGTATGGCATGGTAAGGTGATATGAGAGGTGACTCTGTTGGATGAAAGATATTCGTCATGCTAATCATGCAGGGAATACTTGGACCTCCTGAGTCGACCGTAGATCGAGTCTTGTGCCAGTAACCCCCATACTTGTTTCGTGCTACCACTCGTCTCTACAGCAAGTAGAGTACGGTTCAGTAAGTTGTCAACCTCTTTCTAGCACACACCGTATAGAGAGGCCATGGTGGAAGATACCGGTTGTAGCTGGTAGGCAGGCCACCTGGTCCGGGGGCATGGGTGTTTCCGGTTGGGACCGAGAGGGGAGGCCACCCCTTAGAGCGCGCGATATAAATTTGATCCCATGCTACGCGAAGTTGTAGCCTCCCCACTTAGAGTTTGCTTAACAGGTGTCGTGGGTGATTCTAGACACGTGTGAGATAAGCTGGTGTGTGCAAGTTAGGTGTGTTTTCAACAAAAAGACCGTAGACGGAATTAGTCCCGATGGACTAAAGAAATCCGTTACTCGTGGGTAAAGAGTACACCCTCTGCAGAGAATAAACCTATTCGAATAGCCGTGTCCATGGTTAAGGATTACAGTCTGGGATGGGTCAGGTGTCGGTCCTAGCGTCGGTCTTCGGAGGTGAAACTGTTAACCAGAAAATGGAATTACTACTCGTGACTTGTGATATCTATGATGATTATTATTAATGTTGACTAACCCGTGATATTATTGTTATTATCGAGTATCTCTGGGATGGTTCTACCTCCAGGATATTCACTATGATTGTTTCTTTTAAAGCCCTTTATGTGGCGTCGCCCAGACGCCCGACTGTGGCATTTCTTTTAAAGCCCTTTATGTGGCGTCGCCCAGACGCCCGACTGTGGCATTTCTTTTAAAGCCCTTTATGTGGCGTCGCCCAGACGCCCGACTGTGGCATTTCTTTTAAAGACCTTTATGTGGTGTCGCTCAGACGCCCGACTGTGGCATTTCTTTTAAAACCCTTTATGTGGCGTCGCTCAGACGCCCGACTGTGGCATTTCTTTTAAAACCCTTTATGTGGCGTCGCCCAAACGCCCGACTATGGCATTTCTTTTAAAGCCCTTTATGTGGTGTCGCTCAGACGCCCGACTGTGGCATTACTTGTTATTTGTTTCATAAATTTTTTTTATACTGCCATGTTATTGCATTTTTATAAATAGCTTGCTTGCACGCATCAGAGTTTCATTTATCTTTCCTGACTGACGTCATGAGCATAAAAATATTTTTAGCACATCATTGTTATATTATACCTGTGTTCATAATGTTTGCGAGTACATTCAAAGTACTCACTGGCTTGTCCCTGGCTATTGTCTTGGCCAGATTTTGCTTGCACGGAGAGGAGCGACGCGATGCCAGCCCCGGAACCCACTCAATGGAGATAGCAGCCTCACGAAGATAGGAATTAACCTGGTCAGCTGTTCCCGTGGGAAATGGAGTCCCATAGACACAGATGTTTCA
>NW_021189602.1:0-1364 GCF_002162155.2 Triticum dicoccoides | reverse complement strand
GGCGTTGGCTGAGGCGGGCGGCGGGGTGGAGCGGACGCTGTCCGGCGCGGGCCGGACACGTCCGTCGGCGGCGGAGGAAGGAGATTTTTTTTTTAGGGTTTCGGGGAGAGGGAGAGATCCGAAAATGGAGGGGTGTATATATAGGCATAGAGGGAGCTAGGAGAGTCCAAATGAGGTGCGGTTTTCGCCCACACGATCGTGATCGAACGCTCTAGGACATGGAGCAGAGTTTGGTGGGTTTTGGGCCAAATTTGGGGGGTGTTGAGCTGCAACACACACGAGGCCTTTTCGGTCCCTCGGTTAACCGTTGGAGTATCAAACGAAGTCCAAATGACCCGAAACTTGACAGGCGGTCTACCGGTAGTAAACCAAGGCCGCTTGGCAAGACTCGGTCCAATCCGGAAATGTTTAAACCCCACACAAGAAAGAAAGATAGAAATGACCACCGGAGGAGAACGAAACGCCGGAATGCAAAACGGACAACGGGGAAAATGCTCGAATGCATGAGATGAACATGTATGCAAATGCAATGCACGTGATGACATGATAAGAGATGCCCGAAAAAGAAAACAACACACGGAGACAAAGACCCAAACCCGAGAAATAAATATAACTTAGCGCCGGAGACGGCAAGAGTTGGATACAAATATGGAAAGTATATCTGGGGCGTTACAACACTCCACCACTACGAAAAGATCTCGTCCCGAGATCTAGGACTGAAAGAACTCCGGGTACTCAGAACGGAGGTGATCCTCGCGTTCCCAGGTAGCTTCACGGTCGGAATGGTGAGACCACTTGACTTTGAGAAATTTGATTGACTTGTTGCGAGTCTTGCGTTCAGTCTCTTCGAGAATAGCAACTGGGTGCTCACGATAGGAGAGATCTTCTTGGAGCTCAACATCCTCGAAGTTGACGGTGCGGTCAGGAGTCTTGAAGCACTTTCGAAGCTGAGAGACATGGAACACATCATGAACATTTGCAAAGTTTGAAGGAAGCTCGAGTTGATAGGCGAGGTCGCCTCTCTTGCTGACAATCTTGAAAGGTCCCACGTATCTAGGGGCAAGCTTCCCTTTGATACCGAAGCGACGAGTACCTTTCATAGGAGAGACGCGGAGGTAAACATGATCTCCGATCTCGAAAGCCAGATCACGATGCTTACTATCATAGTAGCTCTTCTGGCGGGACTGGGCTGCTTTGAGGTTATCACGAATGACTTTGCACATTTCTTCTGCTTCTGTGATTAAGTCATTACCCAGCAGCTGACGTTCACCGGTTTCAGACCAGTTGAGAGGGGTACGGCACTTCCTGCCATACAGAATTTCAAAGGGGGCCTTGCCCGAACTTGCTTGAAAGTTGTTGTTGTA
>NW_021189601.1:0-793 GCF_002162155.2 Triticum dicoccoides | reverse complement strand
TAGGATTTTTATAACTTAGGCGAGCACGAGGCTGCAGCTAAGCCTCCGAGTGGAAGGCTGGCTTACCACTCGGTAGGATTTTTACAACTTAGGCGAGCACGAGGCTGCAGCTAAGCCTCCGAGTGGAAGGCTGGCTTACCACTCGGTAGGATTTTTACAACTTAGGCGAGTGCTTGGACTGCAGCTAAGCCTCCGAGTGGAAGGCTGGCTTACCACTCGGTAGGATTTTTATAACTTAGGCGAGCACGAGGCTGCAGCTAAGCCTCCGAGTGGAAGGCTG
Organism: Triticum dicoccoides; assembly: GCF_002162155.2. Taxonomy (NCBI): domain Eukaryota; kingdom Viridiplantae; phylum Streptophyta; class Magnoliopsida; order Poales; family Poaceae; genus Triticum; species Triticum dicoccoides. Next base: position 513 of record NW_021189601.1, on the reverse strand, counting down.
GCTTACCACTCGGTAGGATTTTTACAACTTAGGCGAGTGCTTGGACTGCAGCTAAGCCCCCGAGAGAGAGGGTTCCTCTTCACTCGGTAGGATTTTGATAACTTAGGCGAAACGGATTCGCAGCTAAGCCTCCGAGTGGGAGTCTGGTTCACCACTCGGTAGGAATTTGATACCTTAGGCGAAACGGATTCGCAGCTAAGCCCCCGAGTGAGAGGGTTGCTCTTCACTCGGTAGGATTTTTACAAACTTAGGCGAAACGGATTCGCAGCTAAGTCACCCACTGAGGGGAATTTCATTGGACAAAAAATAAAAAGTGACAGATATTATGGAGGAACTATGACACTTATTATTTTGGGGTCCATGAACTACAGAAGTACTTTATTGCAACTCATCCGAGTGATAAAGCTTAAGTGTAAAACGGGCGGAGTAGCTCCGCGTTCCAAGCTCGGGGCTCGTCGATATTATGCTCGACGTTGTAAAGACGATACGCCCCGTTGTGGAGAACCTTGGTGA
>NW_021189600.1:0-1071 GCF_002162155.2 Triticum dicoccoides | reverse complement strand
CTATTTAACGTGAATGCGGCCGTCTCTAAAGCATATCCCCAAAAAGATAGCGGTAAATCAGTAAGAGACATCATAGATCGCACCATATCTAGTAAAGTACGATTACGACGTTCGGACACACCATTACGCTGTGGTGTTCCGGGTGGCGTGAGTTGCGAAACTATTCCACAGTTTTTCAAATGTACACCAAACTCGTAACTCAAATATTCTCCTCCACGATCAGATCGTAGAAACTTTATTTTCTTGTTACGATGATTTTCAACTTCACTCTGAAATTCTTTGAACTTTTCAAATGTTTCAGATTTATGTTTCATTAAGTAGATATACCCATATCTGCTTAAATCATCTGTGAAGGTGAGAAAATAACGATATCCGCCACGAGCCTCAATATTCATCGGGCCACATACATCGGTATGTATGATTTCCAACAAATCTGTTGCTCTCTCCATAGAACCGGAGAACGGTGTTTTAGTCATCTTGCCCATGAGGCACGGTTCGCAAGTACCAAGTGATTCATAATCAAGTGGTTTCAAAAGTCCATCAGCATGGAGTTTCTTCATGCATTTTATACCGATATGACCTAAACGACAGTGCCACAAATAAGTTGCACTTTCATTATCAACTCTGCATCTTTTGGCTTCAATATTATGAATATGTGTATTACTACTATCGAGATTCAATAAGAATAGACCACTATTCAAGGGTGCATGACCATAAAAGATATTACTCATATAAATAGAACAACCATTATTCTCTGATTTAAATGAATAACCGTCTCGCATTAAACAAGATCCAGATATAATGTTCATGCTCAACGCTGGCACCAAATAACAATTATTTAGGTCTAATATTAATCCCGAAGGTAGATGTAGAGGTAGCGTGCCGACTGCGATCACATCGACTTTGGAACCGTTTCCCACGCGCATCGTCACCTCGTCCTTTGCCAGTGCCCGCTTATTCCGTAGTCCCTGTTTCGAGTTGCAAATATTAGCAACAGAACCAGTATCAAATACCCAGGTGCTACTGCGAGCTCTAGTAAGGTACACATCAATAACATGTATATCACATATA
>NW_021189599.1:0-1438 GCF_002162155.2 Triticum dicoccoides | reverse complement strand
TTTTTACTTCATCGGGCCCATACAGACGGATCTGGTGGTACCCGGAGTAAGCATCTAAAAAAGACAACCTCTCGCATCCCGCGGTCGAGTCAACAATTTGATCTATGCGAGGGAGAGGAAAGTGATCTTTCGGGCAGGCCCGGTTGATGTGCTTGAAATCAATGCACATTCGGAGCGACTTGTCCTTCTTAGGAACCATGACGACATTAGCGAGCCACTCGGAGTGGAATATCTCTCGGATAAATCCTGCCGCCAACAGTCGAGCCACTTCTTCACCGATGGCCTTTCTCTTCTGGACGGCGGACCGCCGAAGATGTTCTTTGACTGGCTTTGCAGACGAGTCGACTCTTAGGCGATGCTCAGCCAGTCCCCTGGGAACACCTGGCATGTCAGCGGGCTTCCATGCAAAAATGTCCCAGTTCTCACGGAGGAACTGGATGAGCGCTTCTTCCTATTTTGGGTCAAGTGTTGTGGAGATGCGGGTCGGAGCTGCTTCGGGATCGGTCGGGTGAATGTGAACAGGCTTCGTCCCACCGGACGACTGGAATGCAGATTCTGTGGCGGGCTTCTTGGATCGCAGCAAGTCACTCGGATCTGCGTTTTGCTTGTATTCTTCGAACTCGACCGCTGTCACTTGGGAATCGGCAATTTTGGAGCCCTTCTGAAAGCACTCCTCTGCCTTTTTCCTATCACCGGTGACAGTGATCACACCTTTGGGACCGGGCATCTTCAATTTGAGGTACACGTAACATGGTCGAGCCATGAACCGTGCATAGGCCGGCCTCCCCAAAATGGCATGATATGCACTTTGAAAATCCACGACCTCAAATGTCAACTTTTCTTTGCGAAAATGCTTTGAATCGCCAAACACTACGTCCAAAGCTATCTGGCCGAGTGACTCGGCCTTCTTCCCTGGTATAACTCCATGGAAGCTCATGTTACTAGTGCTCAGTCGGGACATCAGAATGCCCATACCTTTCAACGTGTCTGCATATAACAGATTCAGCCCACTTCCACCATCCATCAGCACCTTTGTCAGTCGAGTGCCTTCGACAACTGGATCGACCACCAAAGCTTGCCTCCCAGGGGTGGCAATATGAGTCGGGTGATCAGATTGGTCGAATGTGATGGGTGTTTGAGACCACTTCAGATAATTTGCCTTTGCTGGGGCAACCATGTTAACCTCTCGGTTAATCACTTTCAGTCGACTTCTGCTTTCCACATCTGCGAAGATCATCAGAGTGGAGTTGATATGCGGATATCCTCCCTCACTGTCCTCTTTGTCTTCGGCCTTGTCCGGCTCCTTCTCCTTGTCCTTAGACTGTTTTCCCTGAAACTGCTGGATCAGGAGTCGACATTGGCGAGTGGTGTGCTTTGGGTAAATGATATTCCCCTCTTCATCTTTCTTCGTGTGGATGTGGCACGGCATATCCATCAC
>NW_021189598.1:0-4349 GCF_002162155.2 Triticum dicoccoides | reverse complement strand
AGTCCAAATTGGTTTTGAACCTCAGCTCCATAGAAATATGGAAGCCTACATGGATGACATAGTGGTCAAAACCAAGGACGGGCTGACTCTTGTGCAAGATCTAGAAGAGACATTTGCCAACGTGCGCAAGATCAACCTCAAGTTGAACCCTGAGAAGTGCGTCTTCGGTGTCCCGTCTGGCAAGCTTCTCGGGTTCTTCATGTCACAACGCGGGATCAAGGCAAACCCATAAAAGATCAAGGCTATTGAGCAGATCGAGGCGCCCAAGCGGATCAAGGATGTGCGTCGGCTCACCGGCTGCGTTGCCGCCATGAGCCGGTTCATCTCCAAGTCCGCCGAGCGCGCCCTTCCCTTTTTCAAGATCTTGAAAAAGGCGGGCCCAACAGAGTGGACCCCAGAAGCCGAGGCCGCACTGCAGGACCTGAAGAAATACCTTTCCTCCACGCCAATACTAGTTGCGCCTAAACCACAAGAGCCGTTACTGCTGTATCTGGCGGCAACGAATCAAGTGGTCAGCGCCGCACTAGTGGCACAGAGGGAGGTCGATGAGGAGGCAACAATGGCGGCAGGACCAGTGGATGGCAAGCCGAAGATTCCCCCGGCAAGGCCTGGTTCCGACAAGTCGCGGCCCCCGGCAGAGTCTGGTGCCACCAAGGCGATGCCCGCGCGGTCGAGTGAAGTGGTGCACAAGAAAAAGATGATACAGCACCCGATTTACTTTGTCAGCTCCCTCTTGCAGGGGGCTAGGTCAAGGTATTCCGGTGTGCAAAAGTTGCTCTTCGGCCTCCTTATGGCCTCGAGGAAGCTGCGTCACTACTTCCAGACCCACGAGATCACTGTCGTCACCCGCCTCCCGTTGCAACGGATACTGCACAACCCGGACGCAACCAGAAGGATTGTGGAATGGGCCTTGGAGTTATCAAGCTTCGGCTTAAAGTTTGAGAGTACCTCGACAATTCAGAGTAGAGTCTTGGCGGAGTTCATCGCAGAATGGACCTCGACGCCTGACGAAGAAATCCAGGAGACTACTCTCCCCGACAAGGAAGCGGGCCGCAACTGGATCATGTACTTTGATGGAGCCTTCTCGCTGCAAGGCGCCGGTGCCGGTGTGCTGCTCGTCGCACCCATCGGAGAGCACCTCAAGTACGTAATCCAGATGCACTTCCCCAGGGAGATGTCCACCAATAACACCGCCGAATACGAGGGATTGCTTGCCGGTCTAAGGATCGCGGCAGACCTTGGGGTTAAGAAGCTCATCGTCAGGGGTGAATCACAGCTCGTTGTCAGGCAAGTCAACAAAGATTATCAGAGCCCACTGATGGAAGCATACGTAGATGAGGTGAGGAAGCTGGAGGAATGCTTTGATGGTATCCAGGCGGAGCACGTCCCCCGAGCGGAGAACGACATTGCCGATTACTTGTCAAAGCGTGCCGCATTCAAGCTACCTGTGGAACCAGGTACCTTTTTGCTCTGGTTAGCTCAACCATCCGTCGGTCCATCAGCAGGGCAGAGCAAGCGGAGAAAATCAGGTCCCACCAAGTACTTTCCTACCGAGCCCCCCGGGGCTGCCGGCAAGGGTACGACCACGGACGCTGAGCCTGCCCAAGAGCAACTGGCTCCGGCGGGGCGTCAGGCCCTGGCCATAGAGACAACCGCTCCCATGGCGGAAGAGATGCCTTTGGTCCTTGCCGTCGAGCCTCAGGCTCCGGCATGGGTGCAACATACCGTCCAATTCCTCCAAACAGGGGGAGCTTCCTGAGGAGCAGGAAGAAGCGGAGAAAGTAGCCCGTCGGTCCGCCCTGTACCAATTCGTCGATGACGTCCTGTACCGGAGAAGGCCGAACGGTGTGAAATTCAAGTGCATCCCCCGGGAAGCAGGACTAGAGCTGTTGGCAGAGATACATGGAGGCATATGTGGCTCCCACATAGGGCCAAGGGCCCTTGCCGGGAAGGCATTCCGGCAAGGTTTCTTCTGGCCCACTGTCCTCCAGGATGCGACGGCACTAGTCACCAAGTGTGAAGCGTGCCAGTTCCATTCAAAGAAGCTTCATCAACCATCTCAAGCCCTTCAAACAATCCCTCTCTCCTGGCCATTCTCGGTCTGGGGGCTCGATATACTGGGCCCTTTCCCCCGCGCTGTCAGGGGCTTTGAGTACTTGTACGTTGCAATCGACAAGTTCACAAAGTGGCCAGAGGTGGAAGCAGTGAGGAAGGTGACTGCTCAGACAGCCGTCAAATTCTTCAAAGGACTGGTCTGCCATTTTGGTGTGCCAAACAGAGTCATCACCGACAACGGCGTGCAGTTCACAAGCCACACCTTCATGTAATACATCCGAGACCTCGGTAGCAAGGTCTGTTTTGCTTCCGTGGCGCATCCACGGAGCAACGACCAAGTGGAGAGGGCAAAGCTGAAGTGTTGCGAGGCTTGAGAACGAATACCTTTGACATGCTGCATAAGAGTGGAAGGCGCTAGATTGATGAGTTGCCGACGGTTCTTTGGTCGATCAGGACGACGCCAAATCGAGCCACTGGCCAGACACCTTTTGCCCTGGTATACGGGGCGGAAGCAGTTCTCCCCACGGAACTCATACACGGGTCACCTCGAGTGCTCACTTACGACGAGCTTGAGCAAGAGCCGTTGCGCCAACGTGACGCGACGCTCCTTGATGAAGATCGTCTTCGGGTGGCTGTGAGAGCGGCACGCTACCAGCAAGCCTTGCGTCGCTACCATAGCCGCAAGATTCATGCCCGAAGCTTTGAGGAAGGCGACCTTGTTCTTCGGCGCGTTCAGTCGGCCAAGAATTCCAACAAGTTGACGCCAAAGTGGGAAGGCCCTTATCGGGTAATACGAGTCACCAGGCCTGGCACAGTCCGCCTGGAGACCGAGGATGCCGTACCAGTAAGCAACTCCTACAACATCGAGCATCTTCGCAAGTTTTACCCATAAGGCGCGGCTTGCGGGGCCTCCCGGCAAGCCACCTTTTGTACGAGCTTTGCCGATGAGGCATGTGACCCTTTGTACAAAGCCAGGCGCAGACCCTGAGCATAAATAAATGAAGCCCTGGCGCCTTAAGTTATAGCATGCATGCTAGGTCGAGTCTCGTCCTTGGTTAGGGTTGATAGTGCTTAGCGGCGACTAACCCCTAGCCTAGAGGTCGAGTGCGCGTCTATCTGTTCCTTTCCCGTCCTCCTTTGGTTCGCAGGTCACATGCGCATTTCTGCTGAGCTACTCGGAAAGAAGGAAACGGACCGACGCCCTGGCCCCGGCAAACCAGAGTTGCCGGGGGGTTGCAAGCACAAGGATCCAACCGCAACAAGATAAGATTACCGGGGGCTGCAGATCCATATAAGTCTTTTATCCCCTGTCATGCGTTTCAGACCCGGACTGGGGTATATAAAACCTCGTTCTTATCTCTAGGCTGCCGTGCTCCCTTTTTTCCTATACCCAAGGGTTATTTCCTGGGTCCGGATTTGGTCGCAGCCGCGGCAGCAAGGAGATAGGAAGGGGAGCCTAAAGCCCACTTCGTCCCTGCCTCCGCCAAGAGCGCGAGGACGGTTGAGTAGAGTGGGGGGGGGGCAAGGCCTGTTGCCGGGCGAAAGACGTTTATCTTAAACAATAGCAAGGATTCGCTCCTTGTCGTGGGATTTACCCATGAACGAAAAACCAGACAAGCATCCCTTTTTCATTAAAAAACACCCCATACAGGTACAGTTCGTGCGGGATGAAAAACATGAACAAGGGGATTACAAGTTTTAAATTCAACAAAGGCCCGCAAGCTTACAAGCAAAAAAAGAGATAAGATGCCCATAATCCCTTTCTTGTCCCTCTCCTTAGGAGGCAGATCAAGGAGGCGAAAAGGGCAAAAGGGGCGCCTAGGCAAGCTACGAGCAGCAGAAGACACCGAGAGAACACCTCGGCGGCCGCCCATGGGCAGGCCGCTGATGATGGTGTTGGGAAAAGAGCTGGAAGACGAGGCGGCAGGACCGGCGGTACGCGACGAAGGCATTGGTGCCCGCGTACTCCGAGTTGACGGCCTTGCCGCCCGCCCTCTTCCTCTTCAGCAGCCTCTCGACGCCAGCCGCCCAAGGAGACGGCCCCGAGAAGTTCAAGGAGCTGGCCTCGCCCCCGGCAAACCCCTGCCGGAGGAGAGGCCAGGTGCAGATGCTGCTGCTGCCACACCCACCCAGGCGCGAGGCGTCCGACGCCTAGTTGGACTTGTCCCTGCTATCCGCCCTGCTGTCCTCCTCGTCACTTTCGCTCGAGGAAGAGCTTCCATCGTTAGAATCTCCATCGGAGGAGCTCTCCACGCAACACTTCAGGCGAGTCCCGAACTTCCCGAGGACCTTGA
>NW_021189597.1:0-4350 GCF_002162155.2 Triticum dicoccoides | reverse complement strand
AGTCCAAATTGGTTTTGAACCTCAGCTCCATAGAAATATGGAAGCCTACATGGATGACATAGTGGTCAAAACCAAGGACGGGCTGACTCTTGTGCAAGATCTAGAAGAGACATTTGCCAACGTGCGCAAGATCAACCTCAAGTTGAACCCTGAGAAGTGCGTCTTCGGTGTCCCGTCTGGCAAGCTTCTCGGGTTCTTCATGTCACAACGCGGGATCAAGGCAAACCCATAAAAGATCAAGGCTATTGAGCAGATCGAGGCGCCCAAGCGGATCAAGGATGTGCGTCGGCTCACCGGCTGCGTTGCCGCCATGAGCCGGTTCATCTCCAAGTCCGCCGAGCGCGCCCTTCCCTTTTTCAAGATCTTGAAAAAGGCGGGCCCAACAGAGTGGACCCCAGAAGCCGAGGCCGCACTGCAGGACCTGAAGAAATACCTTTCCTCCACGCCAATACTAGTTGCGCCTAAACCACAAGAGCCGTTACTGCTGTATCTGGCGGCAACGAATCAAGTGGTCAGCGCCGCACTAGTGGCACAGAGGGAGGTCGATGAGGAGGCAACAATGGCGGCAGGACCAGTGGATGGCAAGCCGAAGATTCCCCCGGCAAGGCCTGGTTCCGACAAGTCGCGGCCCCCGGCAGAGTCTGGTGCCACCAAGGCGATGCCCGCGCGGTCGAGTGAAGTGGTGCACAAGAAAAAGATGATACAGCACCCGATTTACTTTGTCAGCTCCCTCTTGCAGGGGGCTAGGTCAAGGTATTCCGGTGTGCAAAAGTTGCTCTTCGGCCTCCTTATGGCCTCGAGGAAGCTGCGTCACTACTTCCAGACCCACGAGATCACTGTCGTCACCCGCCTCCCGTTGCAACGGATACTGCACAACCCGGACGCAACCAGAAGGATTGTGGAATGGGCCTTGGAGTTATCAAGCTTCGGCTTAAAGTTTGAGAGTACCTCGACAATTCAGAGTAGAGTCTTGGCGGAGTTCATCGCAGAATGGACCTCGACGCCTGACGAAGAAATCCAGGAGACTACTCTCCCCGACAAGGAAGCGGGCCGCAACTGGATCATGTACTTTGATGGAGCCTTCTCGCTGCAAGGCGCCGGTGCCGGTGTGCTGCTCGTCGCACCCATCGGAGAGCACCTCAAGTACGTAATCCAGATGCACTTCCCCAGGGAGATGTCCACCAATAACACCGCCGAATACGAGGGATTGCTTGCCGGTCTAAGGATCGCGGCAGACCTTGGGGTTAAGAAGCTCATCGTCAGGGGTGAATCACAGCTCGTTGTCAGGCAAGTCAACAAAGATTATCAGAGCCCACTGATGGAAGCATACGTAGATGAGGTGAGGAAGCTGGAGGAATGCTTTGATGGTATCCAGGCGGAGCACGTCCCCCGAGCGGAGAACGACATTGCCGATTACTTGTCAAAGCGTGCCGCATTCAAGCTACCTGTGGAACCAGGTACCTTTTTGCTCTGGTTAGCTCAACCATCCGTCGGTCCATCAGCAGGGCAGAGCAAGCGGAGAAAATCAGGTCCCACCAAGTACTTTCCTACCGAGCCCCCCGGGGCTGCCGGCAAGGGTACGACCACGGACGCTGAGCCTGCCCAAGAGCAACTGGCTCCGGCGGGGCGTCAGGCCCTGGCCATAGAGACAACCGCTCCCATGGCGGAAGAGATGCCTTTGGTCCTTGCCGTCGAGCCTCAGGCTCCGGCATGGGTGCAACATACCGTCCAATTCCTCCAAACAGGGGGAGCTTCCTGAGGAGCAGGAAGAAGCGGAGAAAGTAGCCCGTCGGTCCGCCCTGTACCAATTCGTCGATGACGTCCTGTACCGGAGAAGGCCGAACGGTGTGAAATTCAAGTGCATCCCCCGGGAAGCAGGACTAGAGCTGTTGGCAGAGATACATGGAGGCATATGTGGCTCCCACATAGGGCCAAGGGCCCTTGCCGGGAAGGCATTCCGGCAAGGTTTCTTCTGGCCCACTGTCCTCCAGGATGCGACGGCACTAGTCACCAAGTGTGAAGCGTGCCAGTTCCATTCAAAGAAGCTTCATCAACCATCTCAAGCCCTTCAAACAATCCCTCTCTCCTGGCCATTCTCGGTCTGGGGGCTCGATATACTGGGCCCTTTCCCCCGCGCTGTCAGGGGCTTTGAGTACTTGTACGTTGCAATCGACAAGTTCACAAAGTGGCCAGAGGTGGAAGCAGTGAGGAAGGTGACTGCTCAGACAGCCGTCAAATTCTTCAAAGGACTGGTCTGCCATTTTGGTGTGCCAAACAGAGTCATCACCGACAACGGCGTGCAGTTCACAAGCCACACCTTCATGTAATACATCCGAGACCTCGGTAGCAAGGTCTGTTTTGCTTCCGTGGCGCATCCACGGAGCAACGACCAAGTGGAGAGGGCAAAGCTGAAGTGTTGCGAGGCTTGAGAACGAATACCTTTGACATGCTGCATAAGAGTGGAAGGCGCTAGATTGATGAGTTGCCGACGGTTCTTTGGTCGATCAGGACGACGCCAAATCGAGCCACTGGCCAGACACCTTTTGCCCTGGTATACGGGGCGGAAGCAGTTCTCCCCACGGAACTCATACACGGGTCACCTCGAGTGCTCACTTACGACGAGCTTGAGCAAGAGCCGTTGCGCCAACGTGACGCGACGCTCCTTGATGAAGATCGTCTTCGGGTGGCTGTGAGAGCGGCACGCTACCAGCAAGCCTTGCGTCGCTACCATAGCCGCAAGATTCATGCCCGAAGCTTTGAGGAAGGCGACCTTGTTCTTCGGCGCGTTCAGTCGGCCAAGAATTCCAACAAGTTGACGCCAAAGTGGGAAGGCCCTTATCGGGTAATACGAGTCACCAGGCCTGGCACAGTCCGCCTGGAGACCGAGGATGCCGTACCAGTAAGCAACTCCTACAACATCGAGCATCTTCGCAAGTTTTACCCATAAGGCGCGGCTTGCGGGGCCTCCCGGCAAGCCACCTTTTGTACGAGCTTTGCCGATGAGGCATGTGACCCTTTGTACAAAGCCAGGCGCAGACCCTGAGCATAAATAAATGAAGCCCTGGCGCCTTAAGTTATAGCATGCATGCTAGGTCGAGTCTCGTCCTTGGTTAGGGTTGATAGTGCTTAGCGGCGACTAACCCCTAGCCTAGAGGTCGAGTGCGCGTCTATCTGTTCCTTTCCCGTCCTCCTTTGGTTCGCAGGTCACATGCGCATTTCTGCTGAGCTACTCGGAAAGAAGGAAACGGACCGACGCCCTGGCCCCGGCAAACCAGAGTTGCCGGGGGGTTGCAAGCACAAGGATCCAACCGCAACAAGATAAGATTACCGGGGGCTGCAGATCCATATAAGTCTTTTATCCCCTGTCATGCGTTTCAGACCCGGACTGGGGTATATAAAACCTCGTTCTTATCTCTAGGCTGCCGTGCTCCCTTTTTTCCTATACCCAAGGGTTATTTCCTGGGTCCGGATTTGGTCGCAGCCGCGGCAGCAAGGAGATAGGAAGGGGAGCCTAAAGCCCACTTCGTCCCTGCCTCCGCCAAGAGCGCGAGGACGGTTGAGTAGAGTGGGGGGGGGGGCAAGGCCTGTTGCCGGGCGAAAGACGTTTATCTTAAACAATAGCAAGGATTCGCTCCTTGTCGTGGGATTTACCCATGAACGAAAAACCAGACAAGCATCCCTTTTTCATTAAAAAACACCCCATACAGGTACAGTTCGTGCGGGATGAAAAACATGAACAAGGGGATTACAAGTTTTAAATTCAACAAAGGCCCGCAAGCTTACAAGCAAAAAAATAGATAAGATGCCCATAATCCCTTTCTTGTCCCTCTCCTTAGGAGGCAGATCAAGGAGGCGAAAAGGGCAAAAGGGGCGCCTAGGCAAGCTACGAGCAGCAGAAGACACCGAGAGAACACCTCGGCGGCCGCCCATGGGCAGGCCGCTGATGATGGTGTTGGGAAAAGAGCTGGAAGACGAGGCGGCAGGACCGGCGGTACGCGACGAAGGCATTGGTGCCCGCGTACTCCGAGTTGACGGCCTTGCCGCCCGCCCTCTTCCTCTTCAGCAGCCTCTCGACGCCAGCCGCCCAAGGAGACGGCCCCGAGAAGTTCAAGGAGCTGGCCTCGCCCCCGGCAAACCCCTGCCGGAGGAGAGGCCAGGTGCAGATGCTGCTGCTGCCACACCCACCCAGGCGCGAGGCGTCCGACGCCTAGTTGGACTTGTCCCTGCTATCCGCCCTGCTGTCCTCCTCGTCACTTTCGCTCGAGGAAGAGCTTCCATCGTTAGAATCTCCATCGGAGGAGCTCTCCACGCAACACTTCAGGCGAGTCCCGAACTTCCCGAGGACCTTGA
>NW_021189596.1:0-1136 GCF_002162155.2 Triticum dicoccoides | reverse complement strand
CTATTCGAGGGATTGAGCATCAGATTGACTTAATTCCCGGTGCTTCACTGCCAAACCGTGCACCATACCGTACCAATCCAGAGGAGACGAAGGAGATTATGCGTCAAGTACAAGAGCTTCTCGACAAAGGTTATATACGCGAATCCCTTAGTCCTTGTGCTGTTCCTATTATTCTAGTGCCAAAAAAGGATGGTACATCACGTATGTGTGTTGATTGTAGAGGCATTAATAATATTACTATTCGTTATCGTCATCCTATTCCTAGGCTCGATGATATGCTTGATGAATTGAGTGGCTCTACAATATTCTCCAAAGTTGATTTGCGTAGTGGATACCATCAAATTCGTATGAAATTGGGAGATGAATGGAAAACAGCATTTAAAACTAAGTTTGGATTATATGAGTGGTTAGTCATGCCTTTTGGGTTAACTAATGCACCTAGTACTTTAATGAGATTAATGAACGAAGTTTTACGTGCTTTCATTGGACGATTTTTGGTAGTTTACTTTGATGACATATTGATTTATAACAGATCTTTGGAAGAACATTTGGAACATTTACGTGCTGTTTTTATTGCTCTACGTGATGCACGTTTGTTTGGTAACCTTGGGAAGTGCACCTTTTGCACCGACCGAGTATCTTTTCTTGGCTATGTTGTTACTCCACAGGGAATTGAAGTTGATAAAGCCAAGATTGAAGCTATTGAGAGTTGGCCGCAGCCCAAAACGTTCACACAAGTGAGGAGTTTTCTTGGCCTCGCTGGATTCTATAGGCGTTTTGTGAGAGATTTCAGCACCATTGCTGCACCTCTCAATGAGCTTACAAAGAAAGATGTGCCTTTTCTTTGGGGTACCGCACAGGAAGAAGCCTTCTCGGTATTGAAAGATAAGTTGACACATGCTCCTTTACTCCAACTTCCTGATTTTAATAAGACTTTTGAGCTTGAATGTGATGCTAGTGGAATTGGATTAGGCGGTGTGTTATTACAAGATGGCAAACCTGTTGCTTACTTTTCTGAAAAATTGAGTGGGCCTAGTCTGAATTATTCTACTTATGATAAAGAATTATATGCTCTTGTTCGGACTTTAGAAACATGGCAACATTATTTATGGCCCAAAGAATTTGTTATACATTCT
>NW_021189595.1:0-965 GCF_002162155.2 Triticum dicoccoides | reverse complement strand
CTTGCATGGTGTGCCAAATACTATTGTTTCAGATCGTGATACTAAATTTCTTAGCCACTTTTGGAGATGTTTATGGGCTAAGTTGGGGACTAAACTGCTTTTTAGTACTACTTGTCACCCCCAAACTGATGGACAAACTGAAGTAGTCAATAGAACGTTGTCTACTATGCTTAGGGCTGTTTTGAAGAATAATAAGAAAATGTGGGAGGAATGTTTGCCTCATATTGAATTTGCTTATAATCGTTCATTGCATTCTACTACTAAGATGTGCCCTTTTGAAGTTGTGTATGGTTTCCTACCTCGTGCACCTATTGATTTGTTGCCTCTTCCATCTTCGGAGAAGGTTAATTTTGATGCTAAACAACGTGCTGAATTGATTTTAAAAATGCATGAGTTAACTAAGGAAAACATTGAGCGTATGAATGCTAAATATAAACTTGCTGGAGATAAGGGTAGAAAACATGTTGTGTTCGCACCTGGAGATCTTGTTTGGCTACATTTGCGTAAGGATGGATTTCCTGATTTGCGCAAATCAAAGCTAATGCCACGTGCTGATGGTCCCTTTAAGGTGTTAGAGAAAATAAATGATAATGCATATAAACTTGAGCTGCCTGCAGATTTTGGGGTTAGTCCCACTTTTAACATTGCAGATTTGAAGCCTTATTTGGGTGAGGAAGATGGACTTCCGTCGAGGACGACTTCATTTCAAGAAGGGGAGGATGATGAGGACATCAATACAATTGTTACACCCACAGCCCCTGCTGCTATACATACTGGACCAATTACTAGAGCTCGTGCACGCCAACTAAATTACCAGGTACTTTCGTTTCTTGGTAATGATTCTAATGTTCATGAGAATATGATGCTGCCTAAATTGGATACATTTGTTTTGCTTACAAATGAAGGGCCTAGCTTGGAGAAGGATGAACATTGGAGCAAGAACAAGCTTGGAGATGATGGCATGC
>NW_021189594.1:0-1070 GCF_002162155.2 Triticum dicoccoides | reverse complement strand
GAGTGGTTAGTCATGCCTTTTGGGTTAACTAATGCGCCTAGTACTTTCATGAGACTAATGAACGAAGTTTTACGTGCTTTCATTGGACGATTTGTGGTAGTCTATTTTGATGATATACTGATTTATAGCAGATCTTTGGAAGAACATTTGGAACATTTACGTGCTGTTTTTATTGCTCTACGTGATGCACGTTTGTTTGGTAACCTTGGGAAGTGCACCTTTTGCACCGACCGAGTATCTTTTCTTGGCTATGTTGTTACTCCACAGGGAATTGAAGTTGATAAAGCCAAGATTGAAGCTATTGAGAGTTGGCCGCAGCCCAAAACGGTCACACACGTGAGGAGTTTTCTTGGCCTCGCTGGATTCTATAGGTGTTTTGTGAGAGATTTCAGCACCATTGCTGCACCTCTCAATGAGCTTACAAAGAAAGATGTGCCTTTTCTTTGGGGTACCGCACAGGAAGAAGCCTTCTCTGTATTGAAAGATAAGTTGACACATGCTCCTTTACTCCAACTTCCTGATTTTAATAAGACTTTTGAGCTTGAATGTGATGCTAGTGGAATTGGATTAGGAGGTGTGTTATTACAAGATGGCAAACCCGTTGCATACTTTTCTGAAAAATTGAGTGGGCCTAGTCTGAATTATTCTACTTATGATAAAGAATTATATGCTCTTGTTAGGACTTTAGAAACATGGCAACATTATTTATGGCCCAAAGAATTTGTTATACATTCTGATCATGAATCTTTGAAACATATTAAAAGTCAAGCTAAACTGAATCGTAGACATGCTAAATGGGTTGAATTCATTGAGACTTTCCCTTATGTCATTAAACACAAGAAGGGAAAAGAAAATGTTATTGCTGATGCATTGTCTCGTCGCTATACTATGCTTTCACAACTTGACTTCAAAATATTTGGTTTGGAGACCATCAAAGATCAATATGTGCATGATGCTGATTTTAAAGATGTAATGCAGAATTGTAAAGAAGGAAGAATGTGGAACAAGTTTGTCGTTAACGATGGATTTGTGTTTCGTGCTAACAAGCTATGCATTCCAGCTAGCTCCGT
>NW_021189593.1:0-1259 GCF_002162155.2 Triticum dicoccoides | reverse complement strand
AAATCGTCCAATGAAAGCACGTAAAACTTCGTTCATTAATCTCATGAAAGTACTAGGTGCATTAGTTAACCCAAAAGGCATGACTAACCACTCATATAATCCAAACTTAGTTTTAAATGCTGTTTTCCATTCATCTCCCAATTTCATACGAATTTGATGGTAGCCACTACGCAAATCAACTTTGGAGAATATTGTAGAGCCACTCAATTCATCAAGCATATCATCTAGCCTAGGAATAGGATGACGATAACGAATAGTAATATTATTAATGCCTCTACAATCAACACATATACGTGATGTACCATCCTTTTTCGGCACTAGAATAATAGGAACAGCACAAGGACTAAGGGATTCGCGTATATAACCTTTGTCGAGAAGCTCTTGTACTTGACGCATAATCTCCTTCGTCTCCTCTGGATTGGTACGGTATGGTGCACGGTTTGGCAGTGAAGCACCGGGAATTAAGTTAATCTGATGCTCAATCCCTCGAATAGGCGGTAATCCCGGTGGCACGTCTTGTGGAAAAACGTCAGCGAACTCCTGCAAAATGTTAGTGACAGCAGGAGGCAAAGAGGAAGGCACGTCCTCGAATGAAAATAATGCCTCTTTGCACACAAAAGCATAGCAAACAGATTTGCTGAAATCTAGCTCATCAGTATCAGATTTGGTGGCAAATAAACATGCACTTTTCAATTTAATTTCAGAAGCAACACTAGATGGTTTATTATTAGGCTTCATTTGTTGCTCAAATTCTTTTGCCACAATCTGATTTTCACTCTTATTCTTCTCCTGTTGTGCTTTATTAGCTCTATTAATAACATCTTTCAAAATGGAATCAGGAGTCATAGGAAGCAAAGTAATATTTTTATCCTTATGAACAAGAGTATAGTGATTGTTTCTACCATGGTGTACAGAATTTTTATCAAATTGCCATGGTCTACCAAGTAATAAGGAACATGCTTGCATAGGTACCACATCACAATCAACATAATCAGCATATGTAGAGATACTAAACTGCACACGAACAGTACGTGTTACCTTAACCTTGCCGCTGTTGTTGAACCATTGGATGTAGTAAGGATGTGGATGTGGTCTTGTGGTGAGAGAAAGCTTCTCCACCATCTCCATGCTAGCCAAGTTGTTGCAACTACCTCCGTCTATGATGACGCGCACAGAACGTTCCTTCACAACTCCCTTGGTATGGAACAAATTGTGCCTCTGATTTTGCTCAGCTTGTGTGACCTGCACACTCAAAACTC
>NW_021189592.1:0-1298 GCF_002162155.2 Triticum dicoccoides | reverse complement strand
GTTGAACTTTCCCGCCGGCGTGGAGGAAGAAAGCCCCCACTGCGGCCTACTCCTCCATCAGCTTCTCCTCGACCCCGGGAAGAAGAGCCGGGAAGACGTGGCCGTCACGAACAGCCCCACCAGCGCCGTGGCCACGGGGCGCGGCAGGGGCGGCCACCCCCTCGTCGCCCACCGCCGCGCGCACCACCCATCGGCGACGCAGCAGACGCCGTGGAGGACGAAGAACGCGGCCATCCCGCCGCTGGGCGGCCACCACAGGCTCTGAGGTAGCACACCAAGGCCTCGTGCATCAGCCCGGACACCACGAACGAGGCCAGGACGCCTGCGGCGTTCCCCGCGCGCGCACGGGGTCGTACACCGACGGCCGAAGGATGGCGGACACCATGAGGTTCCACCGCCGGCCCCAGAAGTCGCGCAGCGACGCGGCCAGGTACGGCCGGTGGAACTGCGGCTCCATCTCCATGCTGAGCGCGCCGCCGGCGGCCGCGATGCAGGGGGGGAGTGTTAGTTAACCAGCTGCTGCTGCACTTTCAGTTTCGTGAGATTCTAGTGTAGGTTAGTCTGTGTCAGTTTCGTCAGAGTTTATCTTTTTTCTTCAGTTTGCAAATAACCTGAGCTGCGACTCGGGCGTAGATTGGTTAGCTCGTTTAGTGGCCTTGACCTGATCGTGGGATGACACGAGGGAGATGGTCACGGCCGCATCACAGGTGACGTGCGGGGAGCGTGGGGATGGCAGCGCTCATGACCCGTTCGTGCCCTGTTTTTTGGTTTATGTTAGCTTCTGTAACGACTGAATAAGAAGGAAGGAAAAGAGCAGAAAAGCTGCAGTTTTTGCATGCGGCACAAACATCTTCGTCGTCCTCTCTCATGTGAGCTCGAGCGTTTAGGTCTGTCAAGTGGCATCAGAGCCCCGTTGTTAGGTCCTGTGATGGCAGGTGATGATGGCAAGAAGATGGCGGGGGACGCCGACGACGACGGCAGCAAAGGCTCGCCAAAAGCCGCAGCCGGCCAAGGGCGCGAGCTGGCGGTGGCGAGGCAGTTCGCTCCGGTCGTGTCGGGTCACGCCAATGTGTCACCATTGACCCGCACGAACTACCCCGAGTGGAGCCTCCTCATGGAGGTCGGGATGCAGGCGAGCGGGATGTGGCGCGCGATCCTGGGCGCGGAAGATCTCGATGATGAGTACGGGTACCGCAACGACAAGGGCGCGATGGAGTTCATCCTCCGATCGGTTCCGCCTGAGATGCTGCCCATGTTGCACAAGCACCAGACCTCCCAGGAGCTGTGGAGGCGATCCG
>NW_021189591.1:0-1095 GCF_002162155.2 Triticum dicoccoides | reverse complement strand
GTGGAGAACCATCATCGAGGATATCGAAGTCTTTACGCAAGTCCATGGATTAGATCCCAAGCATAGACTTCTTTTCCTTGAACAAGTCAATCAGTGGCTTAGTGTGCTAGGGACACATATAGAATGAAGGTTGCAAGTCTCCAGACTACAGAATACTTCGCACGTGTGCATGACTGATTTGGGATGATTCCAAAGGAAACAAAACAATCTTTCTCAAATTCACGGCGGCAACTTTCACCAAATGCACGTGTATAAGAGGAAGTCACTCCTTTCATCAAACAAATACTTCATGAGCTAGCATGAAGAAAATGCTTTCAAAAGTTTCCAACACTAGCTTAATGTTCAACAACATCATGGAGGAGATAAGGATGTTGCCAATGGGCTCAACAACAATTCATCTAGGTTTCCTTTTAAAAGGAATTCCATAGTTAAGTGAACACGGTGATAGCATTGGTCAGACCAAAGATGTAATGGTGTATGATCGAGGGATCAACCACGAATAAGACAACATTACGAGCATCGTTGGTACTGATTTGATTTGACGATAGCCCACACTCAAATCAAAGGATTGATAAGACAATAGGTCCAGCAACTGATCACAAGGACCAATCGATGAAGATATCATCTTTCTTCAGCACACCCTACACAAGAATATCCCTTTGGAACAAACTAAGTCAGGCAAGCTTTTATCTTCCAACTCTCCAAGTTGTTGTCTAGCTTAACCAACTAGCTCAGGGATATCTAACACCGATTTTTGGAGAGAAGGTGGTTCACAAGAACCCAACTTGATCACGAGATCAACATAGCGGTCAGGCGACAACCTGGTGATACTTCCGAGAAGAAATTTGGAATATCATGAACCACCGGTATGTTACTAAGCTCGAGAACAATCTTACTTTTCAGGGCAAGACAATATGATCAAATAAGCAAGGATTGGCACTATCCTAACTCACTGATCGGAGAGTGCACCAGAAATAAGGACTAGGTAGCACAATCAACCTTAGGGTGACGATTCAATAATCAACACGCTAAGAATGAGGTTATCGTCCATTTAACTACCAAGCAATGGAGTTGCTAGCAGTATTGATTTCACAC
>NW_021189590.1:0-1141 GCF_002162155.2 Triticum dicoccoides | reverse complement strand
GGGAAACATGTCGGATGCGATCATACCAGCACTAAAGCACCGGATCCCATCAGAACTCCGAAGTTAAGCGTGCTTGGGCGAGAGTAGTACTAGGATGGGTGACCTCCTGGGAAGTCCTCGTGTTGCATTCCTTTTATAATTATTTTTTGCGCCTTGTGACAAACATATCGCACGTGCGTGATATATATTAATCCCGTTATATTATTTTTGACGTTTGCGATATGTTTAAGCTCGATGCTCATTGCTCGCGCGTCTTGGGGCGGCTTTGTGGCGCGAAGAGCGCTTTCTGAAAGGGGTGGAAAAAACTCGTGTTGCTGCGGTATGGAGGGAGGGGTGGAAACCGTGGAAAACTCATCTCCGTGATTGAGCGGGAAAGTAAGTAGTATAGGACATTATCCATTGTTAGGGAACGGTTGTAATGGTAGTGAGAATGTAGAATCGTCTTTGGAGCGGACCTGGGAGTGGCAAGCATAAGGGACGAAGACGGGGAAACATGTCGGATGCGATCATACCAGCACTAAAGCACCGGATCCCATTAGAACTCCGAAGTTAAGCGTGCTTGGGCGAGAGTAGTACTAGGATGGGTGACCTCCTGGGAAGTCCTCGTGTTGCATTCCTTTTATAATTATTTTTTGCGCCTTGTGACAAATATATCGCACGTGCGCGATATATATTAATCCCGTTATATTATTTTTGACGTTTGTGATATGTTTAAGCTCGATGCTCATTGCTCGCGCGTCTTGGGGCGGCTTTGTGGCGCGAAGAGCGCTTTCTGAAAGGGGTGGAAAAAACTCGTGTTGCTGCGGTATGGAGGGAGGGGTGGAAACCGTGGAAAACTCGTCTCCGTGATTGAGCGGGAGAGTAAGTAGTATAGGACACTATCCATTGTTAGGGAACGGTTGTAATGGTAGTGAGAATGTAGAATCGTCTTTGGAGCGGACCTGGGAGTGGCAAGCATAAGGGACGAAGACGGGGAAACATGTCGGATGCGATCATACCAGCACTAAAGCACCGGATCCCATCAGAACTCCGAAGTTAAGCGTGCTTGGGCGAGAGTAGTACTAGGATGGGTGACCTCCTGGGAAGTCCTCGTGTTGCATTCCTTTTATAATTATTTTTTGCGCCTTGTGACAAACATATC
>NW_021189589.1:0-978 GCF_002162155.2 Triticum dicoccoides | reverse complement strand
ATATGTGCAATACAACATGGCATCACAAAATGACTCTACGACTCAAGTATTATTCAATAGGCTCCGAGGAGCGAGACATTACAAACATGGGTCTCACGACCCAACAATCAGAGCATACAAGTCAAAGCACAAGCGGAAGCTATCATGTCTGAGTACAGACATCTATAAATGAAAAAGGCTGAGAAGCCTGACTATCTATCAGATCCTGCCGAGGGCACAAGATCGTAGCTGAGGTATCAAGCTAAACGTCGAAGTCCAAGCGGAACTACTAATGAGACTGAAGTCTCTCTGCAAAACATAAAATAGGCAAACGTGAGTACAAATGTACCCAGCAAGACTTACATCAGACCTATCTACATATGCATCATTATCAACAAAGGGGATGGTGGAGTTTGACTGCAGCAAGCCAGCTTTGACTCGGTGGCTATCCTAAACTACGACTGCAAGCGACTCTTTTGAGGTGGCGCACACGAGTCCACATATTCACCATATCAATACACCACTATGGATCCGCTCCCGTCTCCCTACGAGAACGCCATCCATAGCACTAACACTTATCTTGCGTATTTTAGAGTATCCACTTTCACTTGTCTATGAACTGATATAAGCAACCCAGAAGTCCTTTTCCGCGGACACGGCTATTCGAATAGATTAGGTTAACCCTGCAGGGGTGTACTTCTTCACACACGCTCTCACCACTTACCGCCGTTTACACGACATGTACTCGGCAACCTTCAAGCGGAAGCCCAACGTGGGTGTCGGCCACGACCTACCTAATCACCTAAGTCTCTAGTCCAGGTTTATCGCCTATTCGGGTTCCATCCATGAGGAGATCCGGCCGGAGTTTCGCTCACAGCCCCAAACGATGTGAACAGGGTTCCCGAGACACCAAACGGGCGCCCGGTACACCGTGCCACGTGCCTACCGCATCACAGCCCACCCCTACGGTCAGCGCTGCCCACGGCCTCCAGCATACTA
>NW_021189588.1:0-1971 GCF_002162155.2 Triticum dicoccoides | reverse complement strand
AACACTCCATGGAACAAGATGTGGTGTTTAATGGTGCCTCAAGGGATCCTACATCATCATCTATTGCTTTTTGCCTTATGGCTAGGGTGTCAAAGGTATCTCCTACTTTGTACCCCAATATGTCTCTTGATGATGATGTTGAGGATAATGATGAAGAGAATGATAATGTTGCCTCCTTAAAAACTAAGGGGGAAATGATTTTTAAAGCTCTTCATAAAAATAAAATTGCTCGTTCCAACTGAAGGAAATATGCCCTAGAGGCAATAATAAAGTTATTATTTATTTCCTCATATCATGATAAATGTTTATTATTCATGCTAGAATTGTATGAATCGGAAACATGATACATGTGTGAATATATAGACAAACATAACGTCACTAGTATGCCTCTACTTGACTAGCTCATTAATCAAAGATGGTTATGTTTCCTAACCATAGACATGTGTTGTCATTTGATTAACGGGATCACATCATTAGGAGAATGATGTGATTGACATGACCCATTCCGTTAGCCTAGCACTTGATCGTTTAGTATGTTGCTATTGCTTTCTTCATGACTTATACATGTTCCTGTAACTATGAGATTATGCAACTCCCGTTTATCGGAGGAACACTTTATGTGCTACCAAACATCACAACGTAACTGAGTGATTATAAAGGAGCTCTACAGGTGTCTCCGAAGGTACATGTTGGGTTGGCGTATTTCGAGATTAGGATTTGTCACTCCGATTGTCGGAGAGGTATCTCTGGGCCCTCTCGGTAATGCACATCACTATAAGCCTTGCAAGCAATGTAGCTAATGAGTTAGTTACGGAATCATGCATTACGTAACGAGTAAAGAGACTTGCCGATAACGAGATTGAACTAGGTATTGGATACCGACGATCGAATCTCGGGCAAGTAACATACCGATGACAAAGGGAACAACGTATGTTGTTATGCGGTTTGACCGATAAAGATCTTCATAGAATATGTAGGAGCCAATATGAGCATCCAGGTTCCGCTATTGGTTATTGACCAAGAATAGTTCTAGGTCATGTCTACATAGTTCTCGAACCCGTAGGGTCCGCATGCTTAACGTTACGATGACAGTTTTATTATGAGCTTTTAAGTTTTGATGTACTGAAGGTTGTTCGGAGTCCCGGATGTGATCACAGACACGACGAGGAGTCTCGAAATGGTCGAGACATAAAGATTGATATATTGGAAGCCTATATTTGGATATCGGAATGGTCCCGGGTGAAATCGGGATTTTACCGGAGCACCAAGGGGTTACCGGAACCCTCCCGGGGGTTATTGGGCCTTAATGGGCCCTAAGGGAGAAGAGGAGAGGAGGCAAGAGGTGGGCTGCGCCCCCTCCCCTCCCTAGTCCGAATAGGACAAGGAGAGGGGGGCAGCGCCCCCCCTTTCCTTCCCCTCTTCCTCCTCCTTCCCCCTTCTCCTTCTCCAACAAGGAAAGAAGGGAGTCCTACTCCCGATGGGAGTAGGACTCCCCCTTGGCACGCCCTCCTTGGCTGGCTGCCCCCTCCCCCTTGGCTCCTTTATATACGGGGGCAGGGGGGCACCTCTAGAAACACAAGTTGATCTTCGTGATCGTTCCTTAGCCGTGTGCGGTGCCCCCCTCCATCATATTCCACCTCGGTCATACCGTTGCGGTGCTTAGGCGAAGCCCTGTGTCGGTAGAACATCATCATCGTCACCACGCCGTCGTGCTGACGGAACTCATCCCCGACACCCTGCTGGATCGGAGTCCGGGGATCGTCATCGAGCTGAACATGTGCTGAACTCGGAGGTGCCGTACGTTCGGTGCTTGGATCGGTCGGATCGTGAAGACGTACGACTACATCAACCGCGTTGTCATAACGCTTCCGCTTACGGTCTACGAGGGTACGTGGACAACACTCTCCCCTCTCGTTGCTATGCATCACCATGATCTTGCGTGTGCGTAGGAATTTTTTTGAAATTACTATG
>NW_021189587.1:0-1224 GCF_002162155.2 Triticum dicoccoides | reverse complement strand
TTATTTAATTCTTTTGCCACTGTTTTGAATTTAAAAATAATTCAAACAATGCCAAAAACTCCACTGAATATTTTATATTGCTAGATGGACTTTTCCAAAAGCTTATAAAATATTTCAGGGATATTTGAAATTATATTCTAATTATATGAATATAATTCAAATTCAAATAGCTAATGATTTAAATTCAAAGTCCCAAAAATAAATCCTTAAAAATGTTCAATATTTTGGTTGGGACCAGAACCCTTACCAAAATTATCAAACATTTATGAAGAGCCCTTTTGGAGCAATGAATGAGATTTCTAGGGTTTTTGCCCCTCTTTTATTTAGGGTTTTGAGGCTTCCAATATTCCTCAATTCAAGTTTCAAAAATATAGACATGATGCACACATGAAGCTAACCTAGAGCAATGCCTGAAGCTAGGGATGTGACAACTCACCCCCACTAAACAAGAATCTCGTCTCGAGATTCAAGTGTAGGGTAAGGTGAAGGGGAAACGCAAACTAGTATAATCTTCACGATCCGGTTGCACTTCAAATGGACTTTGATTCATTCACCATCATTGTCTTGTCGTCTTGCTCTGAGAAATCCTGTCAACATGACAGGGGGGGGGGAAGAAGGAGACTCTAGAAGGGTCGATCTCCTCGAAGATTGAGCAACTCAAGATTAACTTACGGAATGAGACATAGAACCATCTTTCGGGTTGAGACACGAGATACACATCAATAGGGGTGGAAGAAATGGATGACGAAGGTTCACTAGGTAGACAACAATTCCACACTTAAGAAGGTGGTAATCGGTTGTCAACGTAGCGAGGAGTTGAGTTGCCATGATACCACAACGATACACCTTAGGGGAGGTGACTCGTAGAGATATCCCCTTAAGTGGCAAAAAGAATTACTTTTGATTCAGAGATCATTGAAACTCTTTAAACCAGCCTAAGGCAATTCTCGAACGATCGTTTGGAGGGGGTCGGTAGAATGGCATACTCGGACTTGGATGATGTGGATTACCTTGTTGAAGACAACGTAATGGATGAATTTGCTTATCACCGGAAATGGAAGAGACCCATGGTAGAATGGCACATTGGCGGTGCAAGCTAGGAACAGAATGCAAATGCTGGGAATGATTCTGGTAACTGGGGAAGAACCCAACAATAGGTAGTGAATTCACTGTTTGAGTAGGTCATAGCATGTCGAGGAAACGGAGAGGATCCCCAGTTAATGC
>NW_021189586.1:0-1120 GCF_002162155.2 Triticum dicoccoides | reverse complement strand
AGAAGAACTCGTGGTTGTTGTAATTTCTACAGCAGTTTTGCTGGACATGCACATGGCAGAAATTATACTATGGTTCTGTGAATTTACAGATGCGTATCGCTTTCTTCCTTCCAAACAAAAGTGACCGTGATCTCGCCTGCCCACGAGTGCTTCCTTCCGCCGCCGTCGTCCAGCGGCTCGCCTCCACTGACGAACTCGGTCGTCCGTAGTGAGAGGGGCCGCTGAATCCACACATGTGGATCGCTTTAGGCAAATATTAGCTTAGGATTTTAGGTTGTTTGTCATCTTGACATTGACAGCGGCGATGTCGATGCCGAATAAAGAATCTTCAGATCCACTCATGATGAGGCGATCGACCCTATGGTTGGGGATAGATTTGGAAATTAATTTGTTCAAATAAGGATGGTGTGGCGGCGACAGCTTCCTCGTGGTGGACTTGTGTCCCCAGGCTCTGCCGTTGCGGCGTTTGCTCCAGCGCCGGCGGAGATTGAGATGTAGTCCATGAGCAGATGCGAATTGTGGTGTGCATCGACGACATCTGGAAGACGGTGGCTCGTGTGCTGGGTTGTAGTTTATGGATGGTAGGTACGGTTTCCTTTTCCGACAATTTAGTGGTGCAAGGGTATCAGATCTGATGTCCGGGGTGTTGCCCCGGTCTGATTCTCTCATTGGTAATGGTTTTGTCTTTGGCAATCCACCTGGAGGTCCGCAAGGCTGCATATCAGCGATGGAGTCGCTTCAAGCTCGGGTAAGGAGGTGATCCGTCATTTTTTTTCTTGGGTGGCTGCTGTGGTGGTGCCAGAGGCAGGTGACGGGCGTTGGTGTAAAGCTCAAAAGATTCTTCTGACGACACATCAATTTGAACAGAAAATCACACATATTAGAACTGCTCTGCTCTGCTCTGGTGACCATGACAAAAAGGTTACTGCACGATGATGGATGCAAGCTTCAAAAGAAGAAAAACCTATTCATCTATAGTAAGCTAGCGAGGAGTACTCCGTAAGACTTTGGTAGGTCATTGGAAAAAAAGAAGATCAGGCCTCTCTCGCTCAGTCGCCCTCCCACCAGACAACATCAACAGTGCGTGTCCCATCCGGATCAGATCGTTTTGAGCATTTTT
>NW_021189585.1:0-1827 GCF_002162155.2 Triticum dicoccoides | reverse complement strand
TTACTGCATTAGGACAACACCGATTCAACTGTTACATGCTGCGGTAGTTGAACCCCTTTATCCTCTGCATGACCTGTCATTGCCACAGTAAATAGATGAAACCCACTAGCATGAGTAGGAGTTGTTTGAGCCCTGTTGTGCCTACTCATTCATGTTTGTTTGTCATGCCTGCTACTGCTTAGAGTTGAGTCAGGTCTGATTCATCGGGGATGAATCAGAGGTGTGTGAACATGTCCTACTGTGTGTGAGCTAAGTGTGTGAACACGATTTGGTAAAGGTAGCGGTGAGAAGCCATGTAGGAGTACATGGTGGGTTGTCTCATTGCAGCCGTCCTCAGGAACTGAGTTCTGTGTTTGTGATCCATGATTCAGCTACTACCATGCATTGGGCCCTGAAATATGACCCCGCTCGACTTCTTATTCACCCTCGTCCTCTGTCCAGGAGTTGCAAGTAGTTTCTGGTGTTTGTAGTATGCTGGAGGCCGTGGACAGCGCTGACCGTAGGGGTGGGCTGTGATGCGGTTGGCACGTGGCCGGGTATACCGGGCGCCCGTTTGGTGTCACGGAACCCTGTTCACATCGTTTGGGGCTGTGAGCGAAACTCCGGCCGGATCTCCTCATGGATGGAACCCGAATAGGCGATAAACCTGGACTAGAGACTTGAGTGTTTAGGTAGGTCGTGGTCTACACCCACGTCGCCTTTCGCTTGAAGTCTGCCGAGCACATGTCGTGTGCAGACGCTAAGTGGTGGAAACATGTATGAAGAAGTACACCCCTGCAGGGTTAATATCATCTATTCGAATAGCCGTGTCCGCGGTAAAGGACTTCTGGGTTGCTTATATCAGTTCATAGACAAGTGAAAGTGGATACTCTAAAATACGCAAGATAAGCGTGAGTGCTATGGATGGCGTTCTCGTAGGGAGACGGGAGCGGATCCATAGTGGTTTATTGATATGGTGAATATGTGGACTCGTGTGCGCCACCTCAAAAGAGTTACTTGCAGTCGTAGTTCAGGATAGCCACCGAGTCAAAGCTGGCTTGCTGCAGTTAAACCCCACCATCCCCTTGTTGATAATGATGCATATGTAGATAGTTCTGATGTAAGTCTTGCTGGGTACATTTGTACTCACGTTTGCCTATTTTACGTTTTGCAGAGAGACTTCAGTCTCACTGGTAGTTTCGCGTGGACTTCGACGTTTAGCTTGTTACCTCAGCTACGATCTTGTGCCCTCGGCAGAATCTGGTAGATAGTCAGGCTTTCAAGCCTTTTTCATTTCTAGATGTCTGTACTCAGACATGATAGCTTCCGCTTGTGTTTTGATTTGTATGCTCTGAATGTTGGGTCATGAGACTCATGTTTGTAATATCTCGCTCCTCGGAGCCTAATGAATAAATTACTTGAGTCGTAGAGTCATGTTGTGATGCCATGTTGTACTTGCACATATCGAGCATATTGTGTGTATGTTATTGAAATGCTTGGTATGTGTGGGATCTGACCATCTAGTTGTTTATCTTTAGTAGCATCTCTTACCGGGAAATGTCTCCTAGTGTTTCCACTGAGCCATGGTAGCTTGCTACTGCTCCGGAACACTTAGGCTGGCCGGCATGTGTCCTTCTTCGTTCCTGTGTCTGTCCCTTCGGGGAAATGTCACGCGATGAATACCGGAGTCCTGTTAGCCCGCTACAGCCCGGTTCACCGGAGTCCTGCTAGCCCAGTGCTACAGCCTGGGTTCACTCGCTGATGACCGACACGTTCGATGCTGGGTCATGGATGCCTGTCCCTGTAAGTTTGTGCCACTTTGGGTTTACGACTAGCCATGTCAGCCCG
>NW_021189584.1:0-1016 GCF_002162155.2 Triticum dicoccoides | reverse complement strand
ATTACCGAGAGGGCCCAGAGATACCTCTCCGACAATCGGAGTGACAAATCCTAATCTCGAAATACGCCAACCCAACATCTACCTTTGGAGCCACCTGTAGTACTCCTTTATAATCACCCAGTTACGTTGTGACGTTTGGTAGTACCCAAAGTGTTCCTCCGGTAAACGGGAGTTGCATAATCTCATAGTCATAGGAACATGTATAAGTCATGAAGAAAGCAATAGCAACATACTAAACGATCGGGTGCTAAGCTAATGGAATGGGTCATGTCAATCAGATCATTCAACTAATGATGTGACCTCGTTAATCAAATAACAACTCTTTGTTTATGGTTAGGAAACGTAACCATCTTTGATTAACGAGCTAGTCTAGTAGAGGCATACTAGTGACACTCTGTTTGTCTATGTATTCACACATGTATTATGTTTCCGGTTAATACAATTCTAGCATGAATAATAAACACTTATCATGATTTAAGGAAATAAACAATAACTTTATTATTGCCTCTAGGGCATATTTCCTTCAGTCTCCCACTTGCACTAGAGTCAATAATCTAGATTACACAGTAATGATTCTAACACCCATGGAGCCTTGGTGCTGATCATGTTTTGCTCGTGGAAGAGGCTTAGTCAACGGGTCTGCAACATTCAGATCCGTATGTATCTTGCAAATCTCTATGTCTCCCACCTGGACTAGATCCCGGATGGAGTTGAAGCGTCTCTTGATGTGTTTGGTCCTTTTGTGAAATCTGGATTCCTTTGCCAAGGCAATTGCACCAGTATTGTCACAAAAGATTTTCATTGGACCCGATGCACTAGGTATGACACCTAGATCGGATATGAACTCCTTCATCCAGACTCCTTCGTTCGCTGCTTCCGAAGCAGCTATGTACTCCGCTTCACATGTAGATCCCGCTACGACGCTTTGTTTAGAACTGCACCAACTGACAGCTCCACCGTTTAATGTAAACACGTATCCGGTTTGCGATTTAGAATCGTCCGGATCAGTGTCAAAG
>NW_021189583.1:0-999 GCF_002162155.2 Triticum dicoccoides | reverse complement strand
TCCTTATTAATTCGGTGCTCACGAGTATGCCTATGTTTCTCTTATTTTTTTCAAAGTCCCAGTTGGTGTTAGGAAAAGGCTGGACTTCTATCGATCCCGGTTCTTCTGGCAGAGTGATGAAACAAAGAAAAAATACCAACTAGACAAATGGGATATCATCTGTCGACCAAAGGACCAGGGTGGCCTTGGTATTAAGAATCTTGAAGTCAAAAACAGATGTCTTCTCAGCAAGTGGTTGTATAAACTTTCAGTTGACACCGAGGCCACGTGGGCGCAGATTCTTCGTAGTAAGTATCTGCAGTCCAAGACGTTGTCCCAGGTGACTGCGAGGCCCACAGACTCGCCATTTTGGAAGGGGCTTATGAGAGTCAAAGCTGCCTTCTTTAATAGAACTATGTTTATAGTCGGTAATGGTAACGAACACTCGCTTCTTGGAGGATACTTGGCTTGGTGAAACGCCATTGGCGCTTCAGTATCCATCCCTGTATCGTATTGCTCAACGATGTGATACTCTTGTTGGCACGATTTTGCAGTCCATTCCCCTTAATATTTAGTTTAGGAGGGCGCTTGTGAGCGACCGGTGGGAAGCATGGCTTCATTTGGTGAGTAGACTGATGGGGGTTCAGCTATCTCAACATCCCGATAAGTTGTGTTGGAAACTTACTAGGTTTGGTGAGTTCACTGTCAAGTCGATGTATATTGATGTCATTAACTCAAGTGTTATTCCTAGTTCCAAAGAGGTTTGGAAAGACAAAGATCATTTGAAAATTAAAGTGTTTATGTGGTTTGTGCATAAACAAGTCATTCTAACAAAGGATAATTTGATTAAGCGCAACTGGACAGGATCTACTAGGTGTAGTTTTTGTCAACGGGACAAAACCATCAAGCACCTCTTCTTTGGCTGCCCCTTGGCAAAGGATTTGTGGCACGCCGTGCATATTGCCTTTAACATTACTCCTCCGAATTCGGTCAGTATGTTATTTGGAACGTAGCTTGTCT
>NW_021189582.1:0-1080 GCF_002162155.2 Triticum dicoccoides | reverse complement strand
CAAGGTAGTTTGTAAATCATCATAATATTTTGTTACAGTTTCACTACCTTGTTTTAAGTGTTGCAACTTCTTAATCATGTCACGAGTATAATAAGCAGGGACGAAAGTATGTCGCATGGCAAGTTTCAAATCATCCCAAGTAGTAGGTATATAATCAGGGTGTAACCGACAATATTCACTCCACCAAACCAAAGCATAACCAGTGAAAGAACCAACCGCAACCTTAACCTTTTTATGTTCATCGAAATTATGGGAAGCAAATATATTTTTTATGTCGAACTCCCATTCAATATATAAAGCAGGTTTAAAACGGCCATTAAATGGTGGTATAGATACATTAACCTGATCATGTGCATTTGGATGTTTATGCACCTCTCGTGACGGTTGTGGTATTTGCAAAGGTGGTGGCACGTCTCCCGTGATCGACAAAGCCCATGAATTGACTCTGGATCCTGTCATGATTAGTAGAACAAGAAACAAAACCTAAAAATAATGTTCCTATAACTACTAGGATGTGGTGGTAAAACGCTCACAGTAAAGCAAATATCAATGTCTTACAAGTTCTTACCATGCAGCAGGCGGTGATCGGCAACCAGCGGTGTCAAGTAACTCCGAATATTGAGTAAAGCGATTGCCAGGGGAGCGTACATATACACGGTGTAGAAATATGTGGAGCTGGGTTGGCTATATATGGTAGCAAAAGATTAGCAATAATCAATTCAAAGATGCAATGTTGAATAAACGCTCAACGACGGTACTGTGCAGGTCCTAGGCTAGACCGGACTAGAGACGCGAGCCTAGAACACTAATGAGGTCACGGCGTAGCACAACTAGCATCAATCAAGGATACTAAGTAGCTCTTAACAGCAAGATATAAGTGAAGATCACAACAGCAGTGAAGATAATGAGGTGAAACAACAGCCAAGCAGGATATATCAACAACTTTGTCTCCAACTTTCCTCTGAAAAAGTTTGTGCCGATTTTTTTGTTTTTTTTCTTTTTGTTCTCTCTCTGACCTTTTTTTTACTTTTTTTTTCTCTCTTTTTTTTCTCCGTCTTTCTTTTTCTCCTTCTTTTTTTT
>NW_021189581.1:0-778 GCF_002162155.2 Triticum dicoccoides | reverse complement strand
GGATTTCATTTCTTTTGAACTTATTTGAACCCCCTTGTTTTTATGTGTTCAAAATGCACCATTCAAAGCCACATCATCAATTTACAACCCTTTCTGACTTCATTTGTTATTTTTCATGCATTTACTGATTATTTTGAGCTATAATACCATGAAATTTAAAAGCATTTGAAATGAACTCTAAAAAGGTTCCAAGTTGGCATGGTATCATCATTTCACCCACATAGCATGTGCAAGAAAGTAGAGAGGCTTACGGCAAAAACTGGATGCACTTCATGTACAAAACAGACAATCTCCTTCGAAGTATCAGGGTTTCATACGGAAACTCGTCCGTTATAAAGGGATTTCATTTCTTTTGAACTTATTTGAACGCCCTTGTTTCCCTATGTTCAAAATGCACCATTCAAAGCCACATCGTCAATTTACAACCCTTTCTGACTTCATTTGTTATTTTTCATGCATTTACTGATTATTTTGAGCTATAAGACCATGAAATTGAAAAGCATTTGAAATGAACTCTGAAAAGGTTCCTAGTTGGCATGGTATCATCATTTCACCCACATTGCATGTGCAAGAAAGTAGAGAGGCTTACGGCAAAAACTGGATGCACTTCGTGTACAAAACAGACAATCTCCTTTGAAGTATCAAGGTTTCATACGGAAACTCGTCTGTTACAAACGGATTTCATTTCTTTTGAACTTATTTGAACCCCCTTGTTTTTATGTGTTCAAAATGCACCATTCAAAGCCACATCATCAATTTACAACCCTTTCTGACTTCA
>NW_021189580.1:0-732 GCF_002162155.2 Triticum dicoccoides | reverse complement strand
TGACAGGGGGTTAACAGGGGTTTATTTAGTTTAATTAAAAGGTTAGGGGGGGGTCGGGCCCACTGGTCAGCGTCAGGGGGGGTTTATTTTAGTTTAATTAAGGATTAAGACACTAGGGCCCACATGTCAGTGTCCACAGGGGGGTAATTAAATTAAAATAAACTAACTAATTAACAGGGGGGCTGGCCCCACCTGTCATCGACCCAGGGGGGGTCAAACCCCTGGTCAGCAGGGCCTAACCCGCCGGCGGCTCGTCGCCGGTGGCAACAGGCGCGGCGGAGGGCGCGGGCTCGCTCCTCCGGCGTCCAAATGGACGGAGGAGAGCGGCTACGGGGAGCTGGAGCTCACCCGTGCCCATTTCAGCAAGCAGCAGCAGCTAGGGCGGCCGGAGACGATGGCCTCGAGCTCGGCAGCGGTGGCCGGAGCTCGGGCGTGCTCGGTTTCGGTGTTACACGGCACGGCGGGCGCGGCCGATGGGCTCTACGGGATGCTGGGGTCACCAGGAACACCCGGAGGCAACGAACGCAGGCGGAGAAGCTCGGGAGCACGGAGCTCACCGGCCATGGCGGACGGCGGCTTCGGTGCTCGTGGGGCGGCGGCTATAGGGCGCAATCGAAGGGGGAAAGAGGGAGGGGAGGCGTAGGAGCTCACAGCGGTGCCGTAGGGATGGTTAGCCGGCTCGGGGGCGCGCCGGAGTGGCCGAATCGACGGAGAAGATCCTCGGCGGCCGGC
>NW_021189579.1:0-2278 GCF_002162155.2 Triticum dicoccoides | reverse complement strand
TCGAAGTGCAGCTCTTGTACGCGTCGGTCTGACGTCTCGTTCCGAAACCAACTCATGCATGTAGAGTAGCTCTTGTACGTGCCGGTCTAATTTTTGGGCAAAGCGGTTCTCCAAGAAAATTTTATGGTCAAACGGATGCATGCATGGACTTCTGTTTTTCGAGAGCACCTAGTTGGCGAGCGCTTTTTTGAAAGTATCCCAAAGATCACTTGAGGGTGAGCCACTCTTTTTTGAAAGCATCCCAAAGATCACTTGAGGGTCGGCCGAGTGGCGCGCTCTCAGTCGTCACCGCGTATCGCGCTCTGGATTTTGTTTCTTTTTATTTTACCGCTCGTATTTTTTGGCTTTTTGAATGGTTTTTTTCTTGGGTTTTTTCGGATTTTTTAGTTTTTCATGGTCTTCCTTCGCTTTTGGAGATAAAAAAATTCAAGAAAAAACAAGTCTTTTTCTTTCGCGAGATGCACGGTTTTGCTTTTATGAGAGGCATGGCCATGTCTCTCGGAAACGACAAAAAAAATGTGTTTTCTGTTTTTCCTTCCGCGAGAGGCACATTTTTACTTTTGCAAAAGGTTGTCTCTTGAAAACAGGAAAAAAAAAACATGTTTCCTGTTTTTTTCCTTCCGTGAGAAGCACGGTTTTGCTTCCGCGAGAAGTACGGTTGTGCTTCGCATGCATCTCGGAAACGGTAAAAACGTGTTTTTTAATTATTTTTCTTCCGCGAGAGGCACGGCCGTGCCTCTTTCGAAAAGGGGAAAAAACGTGCTTCCGGTTCATTTTTTCGTCCATTTTTTGACCGTTTTTTCGTTAAAAAATTTTGTCAAAACCTATCAACATGGGATCTAGTTTTGAAGATCTCGACAAGAGGAATCCAATGATGAAGACGGTTCGAGATTTGGACGCACGGTTTAAGAGATAAAACGTTTTGAATAAACAGATGTACGTAAAAAGTGAAAACTCTCAGGCTGCGACAAGTGGTGCGCATGCACTTATCGCAACCTGAGAAGGTGGGAGTGATCTTTGACATAAGTACTCCTTAATTAGTGATTTCGCTGTTTTTGGACCAAACTAGCGTGGGAGCGTGTTAGCAACGGTCTACTAGCCCAGCCAAGGAAGAGGGCCGGCCCAGCAAGCGAACCCATAGGCCATCGCCGAGATATGTCGAAGAAGATTGGGTTCGTGGTTAGGGCATCTCCAACGCGGGAGGTCCTATGTGACGCATTCTGTGTCAAGTTGTTGCGCTTTCGCACAGGGCCCTCCGTTTGCGGGCTAAGTGGGCCGCTCAACGTGCGTTTCTTTTGCTAGCGCGGGTGTTTCTCTGGTTTGAATTGTTTCTGATTCATTTCACGGTGCCACTGATTCATTTTTCTGTTTCTGCTGTTTCCAAGATGCTAGGGTTTAACTGGAACTTTACTTTCGGTCTCACCGATTAGTACGTTTCGGTGGAACCGAGTTGTATTTGTGCAATGGCCAGGGCCAAATAGAGCTGCAAGAAAAGCTCGAGGCTCGTGAGCCGCTCGAGATCGACTCGTTTTTTGACTCGACTCGAGATCGACTCGAAAAGAAAAGAGCTGAGTTTGAACACTTTATGTAGATTGACCGAGAAACGAGCCGATCTTGAGGCAATATTGGCTCGCTCAATTTTAGCTCGATAGCTCAACATAATATCATTATGTTAAATGATCATGCCATATATTAAATGAAAATAAGATAATTTATTACCATATATGTTGTTCATAATTTTTCTCCATTTTATTTACCAATGAACATGGAAACTTAATTAAGTGCAGAGAAGATTTAGGCCTAGTTATGGCACATGGTCGACTATCTGTTAAATATCCTATATATTTGGCAAAGGTTCCCAGCATATTCGCCTTAATTTTTTTGTTTTTCATCCATAGATTTATAATTTTTACCATCTCATTTAGCTCGAAACTAGCTCGAGATCGTCCTGAGATCGTTACAAGTTGAGCATGAGTCATGTTCTGCAGCTCGATCATGAGCTTCACTCAATTTGAGCTCGCTCGAATTTTTTATGAGTTGAGTTGAGCCAAATCCAACTCGCTCGAGCTCGACTCGTTTGCAGCCCTAGGGCCAAATTGGTGGGAGCGAAAATTCCTATTCGATCGGTCTGAGATGCGTTCGGCTAAAACCTAACCCTAAAATTCTTTCTCGAGTCTATTCTAACAAATTAATCTAGTGGATAGAAGTATTGCAGCTATGGCAAGATATACACTACTAGGGAAAAGCTTATACATAGAAGCTTATCAGCTACACCACA
>NW_021189578.1:0-2771 GCF_002162155.2 Triticum dicoccoides | reverse complement strand
AGCATGGAGATGATGGCATGCGCAAGGGGAACAAGAACGGAGTTACAAGTGATGATTTCAGGACTTTGAAGCCACCATAATGGGTGCATGAAGCCTTGGACGAAATATACAAGATGCCACTTCATAAATTTCGTCCCGAGGCTATTTTAGGTGCTGCGTCACCTTATTATTGGGCCAGGCCCATGTAATTTCGAAATACATAAGTATAGGCTATTTTTAGAGTCCGTATGTGTGGGGAAACAAGAGATAGGGTTGATTTCGGACCCCTCCACCAAGGGCCACGAAATTCCCCCCTCTTCCTCCATATATACAGCCCTTAGGGCATCGTTTAGACTTTGGGTTTTGTTTAGATTAAAAGTTCGCCATAGCTGCAACTTCGCGTACTTCATTTGTGTTCAACGACCAGACAAAGGCGTCACAAAACCCCACCTTGATCAATAAAGCTTTCATCTTATATTCGCAATATCCAGATTGCAATCTTAGTTTCTTGCTTTTTCTTCGTTTGCTCGCAGGAAACAGACCCTCGTGGTCAGGTTGATCGTGCTCCGGCGTGGTCAATAACCTCTCGGAGTTGGTTTAGCGATTGCTAAGGCGCGACGTCCTCGCACGTTCGTAGTCGGATCGTCAAAGTCGACTTCCACCAAAGCGAAATCCACCATCTCATCGAAAGACGGGACACCTCCGCCTCTATCATCTCACCACAAGACCACATCCACATCCTTACTACATCCAATGGTTCAACAACAGCGGCAAGGTTAAGGTAACACGTACTGTTCGTGTGCATTTTAGTATCTCCACATATGCTGATTATGTTGATTGTGATGTGGTACCTATGCAAGCATGTTCCTTATTACTTGGTAGGCCATGGCAATTTGATAAAAATTCTGTACACCATGGTAGAAACAATCAGTATACTCTTGTTCATAAGGATAAAAATATTACTTTGCTTCCTATGACTCCTGATTCCATTTTGAAAGATGATATTAATAGAGCTAATAAAGCAAAACAGGAGAAAAATAAGAGTGAAAATTAGATTGTGGCAAAAGAATTTGAGCAACAAATGAAGCCTAATAATAAACCATCTACTGTTGCTTCTGAAATTAAATTGAAAAGTGCATGTTTACTTGCCACCAAATCTGATATTGATGAGCTACATTTTAGCAAATTTGTTTGCTATGCTTTTGTGTGCAAAGAGGCATTATTTTCATTCGAGGACGTGCCTTCTTCTTTGCCCCTTGCTGTCACTAACATTTTGCAGGAGTTCGCTGCCGTCTTTCCACAAGACGTGCCACCGGGATTACCACCTATTCGAGGGATTGAGCATCAAATTGACTTAATTCCCGGTGCATCGCTACCCAACCGTGCACCATACCGTACAAATTCGGAGGAGACGAAGGAGATTATGCGTCAAGTACAGGAGCTGCTCGACAAAGGTTATATATGCGAATCTTTTAGTCCTTCTGTTGTTCCTATTATACTAGTGCCTAAAAAGGATGGTGCGTCGCGTATATGTGTTGATTGTAGAGGCATTAATAATATTACTATTTGTGAAGAGGACATGACTACCTTGGATATGACCAAAAATATTGCATATATGCATATTTGTCAGGTGATTTCTAGTGCAAACTATTCAATAATCTATTTGTGTTATCCAGAACAAAAATACTTCACACACTTTTGTGTTTTGTCTAATTGCAGGTGTATGGGACATTTGTACAATCCACATATGAAGATAAGGAAGAAAGAGATGTTTATTTGCTGTCCAAAAAGTTCTCTCACGTCACTTTTGGCCCAAGAGAAGATAGAGTCCAAGTCTCTCACGTTCTGGATTCAGATTCGGACTGCACAGACATACCTGACTCAAAACGCACACAAGTTTTTCATACGGACTCCGAATTGGGTGATTCTTTTTTTGTTGGAAACTAGATTTCGTGCACTTTCCAACCCAAGTGGAGTCACCTTCAAATTCGTCCGGAGCGTTGAGTTGTGGACGAAACAATCTGATGCTGCTGCAGAATCCGAGTCAAACTACAAGTCCAAAGGTGTTACATCACCTCCACTTGGGCCCATTGGTCTTGTACGACCTAGATTTAGTTTTAGGCTGCCTTGGGACGTCCTCCCACCTCCTTGGCCGCCACCCCTTGCTCCTATATAAGTAGATCCATCTAGTAGCTTTTCCTTGGGATTTGTTTAGTTAAAAGTTAGCCATTGCAACTTCGTGTACTTCGTTTGTGTCCAACGACCAGACCAAGACCGCTTACGGATCCCCACCATTATCAATACCTCATATATATTTGCAATATTCAGATTGTTTTATCATATTCTTGCTCGTTCTTCGATTGCTTGCAGGAATAGACCTTCGTGGTCAGGCTGACCGTGCTTCCGGCATCATCAGTAACCTCAGGAGATTGGTTTAGCGATTGCTAAGGCGCAACGTCGTGCATGTTTGTAGTCGGATCGTCAAAGTCGTCTCCACCAAATCGATAGTTATCATCTCATCGAAAGATCGGGACACCCCGCCTCTATCAAGTGGTATCAGTTTTCAGGTTGCTCGGTGAGAATTTCCAGTTTTCCTAGATTAGATTTATTTTCTTACCTATTGTCCAAGAAAAAGCCACAAAAAAAAAAGTTAGATCTGTTCATCCTTTATCCAAGCCAGTCTGAGCCTTTGCAATTTTCTATTCATTGCTTGCATAGTTGAATTATCGGTTGCATCGTCGTGTCAGTTGCTGGTCTTAGCGTCTAGTTCCTTTAGAGTTTCGAGTTCTGTT